>NC_069720.1:27266891-27271891 GCF_027358585.1 Pangasianodon hypophthalmus
TCTCTCTCTCTGTGTCCTGTGTTTATCTCTCTGTCTGTGTTTATCTCTCTCTCTCTCTCTCTGTGTCCTGTGTTTATCTCTCTCTCTCTCTCTGTCCTGTGTTTATCTCTCTCTCGCTGTGTCCTGTGTTTATCTCTCTCTCTCGCTGTGTCCTGTGTTTATCTCTCTCTCTCTGTCCTGTGTTTATCTCTCTCTCTCTCTCTGTGTCCTGTGTTTATCTCTCTCTCTCTGTGTCCTGTGTTTATCTCTCTGTCTGTGTCCTGTGTTTATCTCTCTCTCTCTCTCTCTCTCTGTGTCCTGTGTTTATCTCTCTCTCTCTCTCTGTCCTGTGTTTATCTCTCTCGCTGTGTCCTGTGTTTATCTCTCTCTCTGTGTCCTGTGTTTATCTCTCTCTCTCTCTCTCTCTCTCTCTCTGTCCTGTGTTTATCTCTCTCGCTGTGTCCTGTGTTTATCTCTCTGTCTGTGTCCTGTGTTTATCTCTCTCTCTCTCTCTCTCTCTCTGTCCTGTGTTTATCTCTCTCTCTCGGTGTCCTGTGTTTATCTCTCTCTCTCTCTCTCTCTCTCTGTCCTGTGTTTATCTCTCTCGCTGTGTCCTGTGTTTATCTCTCTGTCTGTGTCCTGTGTTTATCTCTCTGTCTGTGTCCTGTGTTTATCTCTCTCTCTCTCTCTCTCTCTGTGTCCTGTGTTTATCTCTCTCTCTCTCTCTGTCCTGTGTTTATCTCTCTCTCTGTGTCCTGTGTTTATCTCTCTCTCTCTCTCTCTCTCTCTGTCCTGTGTTTATCTCTCTCGCTGTGTCCTGTGTTTATCTCTCTGTCTGTGTCCTGTGTTTATCTCTCTCTCTCTCTCTCTCTCTCTGTCCTGTGTTTATCTCTCTCTCTCTGTGTCCTGTGTTTATCTCTCTCTCTCTCTGTGTCCTGTGTTTATCTCTCTCTCTCTCTGTGTCCTGTGTTTATCTCTCTCTCTCTCTCTGTGTCCTGTGTTTATCTCTCTCTCTCTCTCTCTCTCTCTCTCTGTGTCCTGTGTTTATCTCTCTCTCGCTGTGTCCTGTGTTTATCTCTCTCTCTCTCTCTCTCTCTGTGTCCTGTGTTTATCTCTCTCTCTCTGTGTCCTGTGTTTATCTCTCTCTCTCTCTCTCTCTCTCTCTCTCTCTCTGTGTCCTGTGTTTATCTCTCTCTCGCTGTGTCCTGTGTTTATCTCTCTCTCTCTGTGTCCTGTGTTTATCTCTCTCTCTCTGTCCTGTGTTTATCTCTCTCTCTCTCTGTCCTGTGTTTATCTCTCTCTCTCTGTGTCCTGTGTTTATCTCTCTCTCTCTCTCTCTCTCTCTCTCTGTGTCCTCTGTTTATCTCTCTCTCTGTGTCGTGTGTTTATCTCTCTTTCTCTCTCTGTGTCCTGTGTTTATCTCTCTCTCTCTCTCTCTCTGTCCTGTGTTTATCTCTCTCTCTCTCTCTCTCTGTCCTGTGTTTCTCTCTCTCTCTCTGTCCTGTGTTTATCTCTCTCTCTCTGTGTCCTGTGTTTATCTCTCTCTCTCTCTGTCCTGTGTTTATCTCTCTCTCTCTGTGTCCGGTGTTTATCTCTCTCTCTGTGTCCTGTGTTTATCTCTCTCTCTCTCTGTCCTGTGTTTATCTCTCTCTCTCGCTGTGTCCTGTGTTTATCTCTCTCTCTCTCTGTGTCCTGTGTTTATCTCTCTCTCTCTCTGTGTCCTGTGTTTATCTCTCTCTCTCTCTGTCCTGTATTTATCTCTCTCGCTGTGTCCTGTGTTTATCTCTCTCTCTCTCTGTCCTGTGTTTATCTTTCTCTCTCTCTGTCCTGTGTTTATCTCTCTCTCTCTGTGTCCTGTGTTTATCTCTCTCTCTGTCCTCTGTTTATCTCTCTCTCTCTCTGTGTCCTGTGTTTATCTCTCTCTCTCTCTGTCCTGTGTTTATCTCTCTGTCTGTGTCCTGTGTTTATCTCTCTCTCTCTCTCTCTCTCTCTCTGTGTCCTGTGTTTATCTTTCTCTCTCTCTGTGTCCTGTGTTTATTTCTCTCTCTCTGTGTCCTGTGTTTATCTCTCTCTCTCTGTCCTGTGTTTATCTTTCTCTCTCTCTGTGTCCTGTGTTTATCTCTCTCTCTCTCTCTGTGTCCTGTGTTTATCTCTCTCTCTCTCTCTGTGTCCTGTGTTTATCTCTCTCTCTCTCTCTCTCTCTCTCTCTGTGTCCTGTGTTTCTCTCTCTCTCTCTCTGTGTCCTGTGTTTATCTCTCTCTCTCTGTGTCCTGTGTTTATCTCTCTCTCTCTGTATCCTGTGTTTATCTCTCTCTCTCTGTGTCCTGTGTTTATCTCTCTCTCTCTGTCCTGTGTTTATCTCTCTCTCTCTGTGTCCTGTGTTTATCTCTCTCTCTGTCCTCTGTTTATCTCTCTCTCTCTCTGTCCTGTGTTTATCTCTCTGTCTGTGTCCTGTGTTTATCTCTCTCTCTCTCTCTCTCTCTCTCTCTGTGTCCTGTGTTTATCTTTCTCTCTCTCTGTGTCCTGTGTTTATTTCTCTCTCTCTCTGTCCTGTGTTTATCTCTCTCTCTCTGTGTCCTGTGTTTATCTCTCTCTCTCTGTCCTGTGTTTATCTTTCTCTCTCTCTGTGTCCTGTGTTTATCTCTCTCTCTCTCTCTGTGTCCTGTGTTTATCTCTCTCTCTCTCTCTGTGTCCTGTGTTTATCTCTCTCTCTCTCTCTGTGTCCTGTGTTTATCTCTCTCTCTGTGTCCTGTGTTTATCTCTCTCTCTCTGTCCTGTGTTTATCTCTCTGTCTGTGTTTATCTCTCTCTCTCTCTGTGTCCTGTGTTTATCTCTCTCTCTCTCTGTCCTGTGTTTATCTCTCTCTCTCTCTGTCCTGTGTTTATCTCTCTCGCTGTGTCCTGTGTTTATCTCTCTCTCTCTCTCTCTCTCTCTGTCCTGTGTTTATCTCTCTCTCTCTCTGTCCTGTGTTTATCTCTCTCGCTGTGTCCTGTGTTTATCTCTCTCTCTCTCTGTGTCCTGTGTTTATCTCTCTCTCTCTCTGTCTGTGTTTATCTCTCTCTCTCTCTCTCTCTCTGTCCTGTGTTTATCTCTCTCTCTCTCTCTCTGTCCTGTGTTTATCTCTCTCTCTCTCTCTCTGTCCTGTGTTTATCTCTCTCTCTCTGTATCCTCTGTTTATCTCTCTCTCTCTCTCTCTGTCCTGTGTTTATCTCTCTCTCTCTCTCTCTCTCTCTCTCTCTCTCTGTGTCCTGTGTTTCTCTCTCTCTCTCTCTGTGTCCTGTGTTTATCTCTCTCTCTCTGTGTCCTGTGTTTATCTCTCTCTCTCTGTATCCTGTGTTTATCTCTCTCTCTCTGTGTCCTGTGTTTATCTCTCTCTCTCTGTCCTGTGTTTATCTCTCTCTCTCTGTGTCCTGTGTTTATCTCTCTCTCTGTCCTCTGTTTATCTCTCTCTCTCTCTGTGTCCTGTGTTTATCTCTCTCTCTCTCTGTCCTGTGTTTATCTCTCTGTCTGTGTCCTGTGTTTATCTCTCTCTCTCTCTCTCTCTCTCTCTCTGTGTCCTGTGTTTATCTTTCTCTCTCTCTGTGTCCTGTGTTTATTTCTCTCTCTCTCTGTCCTGTGTTTATCTCTCTCTCTCTCTGTCCTGTGTTTATCTCTCTCTCTGTCCTGTGTTTATCTCTCTCTCTCTCTCTGTGTCCTGTGTTTATCTCTCTCTCTCTCTGTGTCCGGTGTTTATCTCTCTCTCTCTCTCTCTCTGTGTCCTGTGTTTATCTCTCTCTCTCTGTGTCCTGTGTTTATCTCTCTCTCTCTCTGTGTCCTGTGTTTATCTCTCTCTCTCTCTCTGTGTCCTGTGTTTATCTCTCTCTCTCTCTCTGTGTCCTGTGTTTATCTCTCTCTCTGTGTCCTGTGTTTATCTCTCTCTCTCTGTCCTGTGTTTATCTCTCTGTCTGTGTTTATCTCTCTCTCTCTGTGTCCTGTGTTTATCTCTCTCTCTCTCTGTCTGTGTTTATCTCTCTGTCTGTGTTATCTCTCTCTCTCTCTGTGTCCTGTGTTTATCTCTCTCTCTCTCTCTCTCTGTCCTGTGTTTATCTCTCTCTCTCTCTCTCTGTCCTGTGTTTATCTCTCTCTCTCTCTCTCTGTCCTGTGTTTATCTCTCTCTCTCTGTATCCTCTGTTTATCTCTCTCTCTCTCTCTCTCTCTGTCCTGTGTTTATCTCTCTCTCTCTCTCTCTCTCTCTCTCTCTCTCTCTCTGTGTCCTGTGTTTCTCTCTCTCTCTCTCTGTGTCCTGTGTTTATCTCTCTCTCTCTCTCTCTGTCCTGTGTTTATCTCTCTCTCTCTCTCTGTGTCCTGTGTTTATCTCTCTCTCTCTCTCTCTCTCTCTCTCTCTCTCTCTCTCTGTGTCCTGTGTTTCTCTCTCTCTCTCTCTGTGTCCTGTGTTTATCTCTCTCTCTCTCTCTCTCTCTGTCCTGTGTTTATCTCTCTCTCTGTGTCCTGTGTTTATCTCTCTCTCTCTCTCTGTCCTGTGTTTATCTCTCTCTCTCTCTCTCTCTGTGTCCTGTGTTTATCTTTCTCTCTCTCTCTCTGTGTCCTGTGTTTATCTTTCTCTCTCTCTGTGTCCTGTGTTTATCTCTCTCTCTCTCTGTGTCCTGTGTTTATCTCTCTCTCTCTCTGTGTCCTGTGTTTATCTCTCTCTCTCTCTGTGTCCTGTGTTTATCTCTCTCTCTCTCTGTCCTGTGTTTATCTCTCTCTCTCTGTGTCCGGTGTTTATCTCTCTCTCTGTGTCCTGTGTTTATCTCTCTCTCTCTGTGTCCGGTGTTTATCTCTCTCTCTCTGTCCTGTGTTTATCTCTCTCTCTCTGTGTCCTGTGTTTATCTCTCTCTCTCTGTCCTGTGTTTATCTCTCTCTCTCTGTCTGTCCTGTGTTTATCTTTCTCTCTCTCTGTGTCCTGTGTTTATCTCTCTCTCTCTCTCTCTGTGTCCTGTGTTTATCTCTCTCTCTCTCTCTGTGTCCTGTGTTTATCTCTC
>NC_069720.1:27279391-27359391 GCF_027358585.1 Pangasianodon hypophthalmus
TCATCTTACTGTCAGTCCAAAATAATTATAATATTACAGGGTGTTATATGTCATCTTTGCCACAAGTCTTTGGCCCATTCTACTGCCAGTGTTTGTCTAAGGAGATTGTATGAACCTGTTAGGAATGGCTGTGGCTCGAACAGCTGAACTGTGTATATACACCGATCAGCAATAACATAATGACCACTGACAGGTGAAGTGAATAATATTGATTATCTTGTTACAATAACACCTGTCAAGGGGTGGGATATATTAGGCAGCAAGAAAACAGTCAGCTCTCGAAGTTGATGTGTTCGAAGCAGGAAAAATGGGCAAGCGTAAGGATCAGAGCGACTTTGACAAAGGGCCAAATTGTGATGGCTAGACGACTGGGTCAGAGCATCTCCAAAACAGCAGGTCTTGTGGGGTGTTCCCGGTATGCAGTGGTTAGTACCTGGGGGCAGTCGTGGCCTAACGGATAGAGAGTCAGACTTGTAACCCGAAGGTGAACCTGAAGGTTGTGGGTTCGAGTCTCGGGTCCGGCAGGGATTGTAGGTGGGGGAGTGAATGACCAGCGCTCTCTCCCACCCTCAATACCACCACTGAGGTGAGACCCTTCAGCAAGGCACCGAACCCCCAACTGCTCCCCGGGCGCTGCAGCAAAAAGGCTGCCCACTGCTCCGGGTGTGTGTTCACGGTGTGTGTGTGTGTACTTGGATGGGTTAAATGCAGAGCACAAATTCCGAGTATCGAGTCACAAGTCACTTCACTTCACTTCAAAAGTGGTCCAATGAAGGACTACCGGTGAACTAGCAACAGGTTCATGGGCGCCCAAGGCTCACGTTTTCTTTTACATCGCGTGGACAGCCAGGTGTGTGTGTGTCACTTACCTGGGGAAGAGAAGGCAAAAGGCTGCACTATGGGAAGAAGGCGAGCCGGTGGAGGCAGTGTGATGCTCTGGACAATGTTCTGCTGGGAAACCTCGGGTCCTGGCCTTCATGTGGATGTTACTTTGACACGTACCACCTACCTGAACATTGTTGCAGACCAAGTTACACTCCTTCATGGCAACGGTATTCCCTAATGGCAGTGGCCTCTTTCAGCAGCAAAATTTGTTCAGAAATGGTTCGAGGAACATGACAAAGAGTTCAAGATGTTGACTTGGCCTCCAAATTCCCCAGATCACAATCTGATCGAACATCTGTGGGGTGTGCTGGCCATCAAGTCCGATCCATGGAGGCTCCATCTCGCAACTTACAGGACTTAAAGGATCTGTTGTTAGCGTCTTGGTGCCAGATACCACACACACCTTCAGGGATCTAGTGGAGTCTATGCCTCGACGGGTCAGGGCTGTTTTGACAGCAAAAGGGGGACCAACACAATATTAGGCAGGTGGTCATAATGTTATAGCTGATTGGTTTGTATATGTTCAGTGTATATATGGTCATCTCGGGGCTTTGCAACATGTCATGACTGAACCTTTGAAAAAAAAAAAGAAGGAATAAATGAATGAACAAATCAATAAATAAGAGAGCAATCCAGCACAAAACTGTCTGAAATCTGTATTGTTTTATTCTTTTACAGGCAAGGTACTTTGTGTGTGTGTGTGTGTGTGTGTGTATGCAGGCAGGTTTTTAATACATTCTCATTCATGATGAAAAGTAAGTACTGGCAAGTTATCTGGCAACAACAGAAAGAAATGTGTTTCTTCTGAAGATCAATGGCTACTATTACTGATTCTTTTAATAAATCAGCTTATATGCACAGATAAAATCCCCCCCCCCCCCCCCCCTTATAATATATACTCCATATAGCTATAGATTTCAGATAAAGTCATCACTATGGTACAGGATACAGCCATTTTTCTTAATAATGTCCAAGTGGAATATTTCTTTATCAATTATTTATTTAGTTAGACTGAAAACGAGATGGGATTTACTTGCATAAAATAATCACGTGAAAAAGACAGCTATTCACGATCACTTAGGAAGGAAGTACAGCAGTGGACGCTGAGGGTACGAACGATCTGAGCAGAGGTGAGAATTTGTTCAGTTTTTATTTAGATTTGCAATGAAACAAAATATAAGATTATTCTGTCATAGATCTTAAAGAAAAATGGAGGGTTCGGGGGGTACTTACTTTCAGAAAGTTTAGCAGTAGTTTCAGTAGCAGTGTGCACTTTGTCATCTACCTAGGGCTAATGTGTGTGTGTGTGTGTGTGTTTGAGCACCCGGTGTGTCGCACTGCTGTACTTTTCCTGTTCCTACAGACACAAGATGAACTCCTGCTATTATTTAAAAAAAAACAAAAAAAAAACAGGTCCAACGGAAAAACACTTCATTCAGAAAAAATAGAAAAAGGCAAGTCACACTGTAACAGTTACTAAAATATTCATAAAGTTAAACCACCAAGTAATGTATTATAGTCATAGCAACAGCAGTAGAAATGATAAAAATGCAGATATGAGAGTGAAAGAGAAAGAGAGAGAGAGAGAGAGAGTCCCTAAAATGACCAGTTACTGCTACGCGTTCTTGAATTGTGACTCCTAAAATAAAAAAAAAATTGTTCCGTTACTTTGTGATTGGTGTGCATGCCCCATGTCAGTGGATTTATACGGCAAAATATATGTGGAAAAAAAATACCAATAAATAAAATATCAATAAATCCATGTTGTTGTTTTTTTTTGTTCATAGGTCATTTCCTACACATATTTGGCAGGGTAATATTGACAAAAAAAAAAAAAAGAGTCAAAAAGAGTTATAAATAAGCATTCATTATTTTCCTCATGCACACCAAAACAATTGTAAATAAAAAAAATGGCCCCTACACTCCAAAGGGCGCGATCGTGAGTGCTGCCCGTTACACATGCCCAGTGAAACACGTCACACAATCTTCAATCCGAAATCTGAAAAGTGTAGCATAGAAATCAGTATCTTTCTTTCATCTCTGTTCTTAAAAGACCTGAGGAAATGTCACTCCATCTGCGAACCTGGAACTCATCTGTCCATCGCCTTTCACCATCCGAACGTGTTCCCTGCAAATCTGCAAATCTTTAGACATGTATTGTTCAGTGGCATTAATGCAAATGTAAACATAAGATTGGACTTGATGAGAATTTTGTGTCGTTTGTGTGAAGCTTCTTCCCCGTGACATGATATTGTGTCCTCGATTTTGATAAATCCATGCCCCAGGCTGTCGTAACAGTGCACGTAGACTGCATTCAGTGTGTAAACGTCCAATGATGGTACAAAATGAGGTTTTCAAAACGCTTCCAGTGAGTCCGCGGTCTCAGCCTGGATGTCTTGAACAGGTTGCTACGCATGCATCTTTTTAAAGCAAAGATATAATTCCCCCATGCCACCACTTACGGTCGAGAAGGAGCTAAAGAGGGGACAAACAGGGAAGTAAAATATACAGACACCAAAAAAAAGAGCTGATTTCCCGAAGTCTACGTTTCACTACACTATGGATGATAACGTGTTTTCTTCAGCGTAAGGAGAAGCAGCGGAAGTCCGTAGCACGGTGTGATTGACGGGCGAGAGGTCATTCATCTCTCCAGATGAGGATAAAGGGAATGATGGAGAGAGAGAGATGCCGGACGAGGGTTCAGCGGAGCCGGCGAAGGTCCGAGGTGGCTTAGGGACGAGATTGGGCTCGAGTGTGGCTCTGGCCAGTAGTTGCCGCTCGCTGTCCAAGTCCTCCATGCGCTGTTCTTCTGTCTGAACTGAGGAGCCACGTCCCGATTCGGATTCATTGTCAGAATTGTCCGGAGGCAGAGAGTCGCTTCCGTCTAGCTTGAAGAGGGAATCCAGATACTGAGCAAACTCCAGCACTGCCTGACTGGTGTTCCCATTGGACAGTGGAGCCACTCTGATCTCTTTTGTTTTCTTCTCCTCTTTCTTCACACCTTCATTTTTTGGATTCTCTCCGCATTCTTCCTCTATAATGCCAGTCCAAGGTGCCACAGGACTTGAGTCCTTGCTGTTAGACCTCTGAAATGCTTCAAAAGTCTCTGATTTGGCACGCAAGAGCACCTTCTGCTGGCCTGGGTGACCCTCACCGATCTGTTTGGGGGCAAACCGAGGAAAATGGCCACCACGGTTGGTTTGAGAGAGGGTACGGCCTTGATTAGAAGGTACCACAAGTTCGGGAGAGAGGCTGTGGCTTTCATTGGGAGGTAAAGCGAGTTCTGGTGGCGTGGGGCAGCAGGGCCCGGTTTGGCCTATAAGTTCTCGCTCAGGTGAGGCCTGAATCAGCTCGGTACGTGAGCTCAGGGATGGATTCTCCTCAGGAATTGGGGCGTCAAGGGGGAAAGGGAGTGTCCCAAGACACGGCGAGCCTCTGAAAGCAGCTGAAGAGCGCCGAGAGTCCATGCTGTAGACAGAGTCGACATCCGAAAGGCTCTCCATCACAGCCAGCGGAGCCTTTCGCTCCCGCAGCTCCAGGGCCAAGCGCTCACGAGCACCCATCAGCACCACAGGCACGGCTGGAGGAGGGCACTCCGAAAAACCATCCAGAGAGATCTCGGAGCGAGCGCAGGAGCTACAGGAGAGGAGGAAGTGGACAGGGGAGGGAGCAAAAGCGATAGATATATAGAAGCATATAGAAAAGGTTGGAAATCAAAAGAGAGTGAAGGATAATGTATAATAGTATAATGTAAAGGTGAGGAGAAAGAGACAGGGAAGGAATAAGAAGGATAAAGAAAGCACACAGATGTATGTAAAAAAAAAAAAGTTGGATTAAAAGACATTGGAGAAAATGATATAGAGAAATTAAGGCACATGGAAAAACAGAAAACATGGCCAAGAAGGTAGAGGGAGAAAAGGGAGAAAAAGGGAAATGCAGGTTAAGTTAATGCCACAGGACTTCATCTACGCTGTGCTTCTCTACTGAACCAAAGGGGTCGAGGGGGAAACTGAATACTACCATACGTCGTTCCTCTGTAGTGTGCATGAGTGAGAGAGGACAGGGCCCATGGTTAAGATGAGACAGATCATGTGTTCGCAATAGGCCTAATTTTCCTAAATCCAGATAAACAGAACATCATAAGCTACTCTAACTTTGTGCGCCATCAAGCTACAACTACTTGAAATCTTAAGAATCATTTATGATTCATACTACATTATACTACATGATACACTACATTATACTATATTATATACTACATAACCAACATCAGAAATGGGTTTTATTCCAGCCAGATCTTCTTATCAAATAATGTGGGGTTTTTATTTAACAAGCAACAAGTGTCACAATTATTGGCACCACTGTACTTAGTACTTTGAGCAAGCCCCCTCCCAATATAAGAGGAATCTCGTCCTTAATACAGAAATCTCTCCAGATGCTCCAGGGTTGTAGATCTGTATGCTGTCGGTGCTGTGTTATGTATGTTATGTAGTTTTTTATCAGAGGAAGCCAAGGTTTCATTTTAAATCCCTTGGTACTTCATGGAGTCTATGATGTCCATGTATCCTAACAAGGTTCCCAGGGTTAAAGTTCCTAAACAGTAGGATTGCGTTATTTTCTGTTTATCATATTTATGCCAAATCCCTGAATCTTTGCCAAAAAAGCTCTATTTTATCTCATTTGACTATAGAACCTGATTCCAGTCCAAGTTCTAGTAGCGTCTAGTGAAGCCCAGGTGCTTACAATTGTCATCAGATGAAAGAAATGGCTTTGTTTCTGGCATGACTTCTGAATAGTTTGTTGGCATGGAGCTTGAGGCTGATTGTAGATTTGGAGACATGGTGACCCACCATTTTCTACAAATCTCCAACTCTTCTCTTTGAAGAATTTTTTGCCTCTCTAACAGCCCGGTTGTTTTAAACCTCTTATATAACAGTGAATACGGATATTTTCAGACATGCCACTGTTTTTTTATAGCCATTGTTTGATTTATGAAGGTCAACACACTTTTATCTCATTTCACTCCCCATGTTGTTGAAAGGAAATTTGGCCTCTGTGTCACTTCATATTTATTTCCCAGTGAAACAAGATGTCATGGATGACTGTTTAAGAGTTCCTAAACACTTCAGCAAGTATAAAATGAATGGGATAATTCTTTTGTTCTATTGACATTTTGTTCATACAAAATTTTTATAAGTGTCAATAATTGTGACATGTGGTCTTGTTTTTGATAAGGGTTTTTTTTTTTAAATTTTGACTAGAATTTTTCTTATATTTTATTCCATTTTCTCTTATATTTTAAACAAATTAACCTCCAATTTTTTCCATCTTTTTTTTTTTTTTAAAACTGATCTTGACCAAGGGTGCCTATAATTCAGGAGTTGGCTGTAGGTAGATATATAAGTGCTGACTGCAGTTCAGTTCTGTCAGAGTGAAAAGAACCACCCCTAAGCAGATAATTAGTAGGGTGATGGATAATTCTCAGCAGAGCAGTGACACTGAAATGGTATGAGTGTACCACGCTGGGGTTTTTAAATACTCAGTGTCACTGCGGGAAACAGTCCACCAACCAAAAACATCCAGTTCACAGCGGTGCTGTGGTCAGAACCTGACACTGATGAAGGGTAGAGGATGATACACACACATACACTAAACCCCATAATATTGAAACATTGGTAATATTGATAACTCTGAAGGAGCTGAAGAGATCCACAGCTCAATTCTATTCAATTTAATTTATATAGCGCTTTTCCCAATGGACATTGTCACAAAGCAGCTTCTACATAAATCTAGATATAAATTTAGATCCCTAATGAGCAAGCCAGAGACAACAGTGGCAAGGAAAAACTCCCTGGACACGTCACTCGCAGGACAACCATAGTCTAGACCCTCCACATACTGGGCTTAATGGGAGAGTGGGAAGAAGAAAGCCCTTGCTGAAGACTCAGCAAGGAGACATGGAAAAAGGTTTTGCAGTCTAATGAGACCAAAACTGAACTTTTTGGCCTTGGCACAAAGCACTTTATTTGGCAGAAACTCACCCTGAGAACACCATCCTCACAGTGAAGCATGGTGGTGGTAGCACCATCAGGTTCTCTGACTAATCCCCTCTTTACCCAGTCGTTGACTTTTGATTGACCGTCTCATCTAAGCAGAGCTATATTTTTTTTCCCCCGTTTTTTTATCTTTCAAAGCTTGGGATATTATTTTATAACCCAACCATGATCGATACTTTTCCAGAACTTTGTCCTGGACTTGTTTTAATAGCTTCTTGGGCTTCATGATGCTGTTACTTTAGGGATATTCTCTAATGAACTGTGGAAGAGTTGTACCTATCCTAAGGTCATGTGACATTTTAATTGTTCATCCATTCAACTAATTAGGTGACCTCTGATGGCAATGACACTTTGATATAATGAAAACCACGATAGTTGCATCATACCATGAATTTATCATACCACCATTTCAGACATAACGACCATGAAGCTGATTTGACTTATGTATACATTAGAGTGTAAAAGCCTGTAGGTGTACTAGCAGAGCTCACCGGACGCTGCTGTTTCTGCGGTGTTGCGTTTGTGGTGTGGGCTCGTGAGAGTTGGAGACTCCGTGGAAGTAGGTCTCGGCATTCAGGTCCACTTCTGTTGGGCTAACCATGATTTTAGCAGCAGACAGAAGAGCCGTCTTGCCCTTATTGTAGTTTTCCAAAACCTAAAAGTAAGACGGAGAAGGTGGGAGGGAAAGGAGAACTGTATAAGGAGTAAACCTAAAATGAGCTTTCGGAAAGACGAGTGCATATATGAATAAGATCATCAGGACACATTACTTATATATGAATAGTCTATATACACACTTTATACAGTATATATATATATATATATATATATATATATATATATATATATTTATATATATATATATATATATATATATATATATATATATATATATATATATATATATATGTATATATATTATTAATGTGCGTGTGTGTGTCCCTGGTACAAGTGTATTTCAATGTTGGTTAACTTTAATGTTGGATCACATCAAGTCATTAATCCTTTGAACTACATCTATATTGTATTCACACACACACACACACACACACACACACACACACACACACACAACAATATGTCATGCTGAAATGTGTGTCTTGCACTGTAAGTACACTCAAAACACCATGGAATACCATTTGGGCTAATTTTAAATATGACACAGTTAATTAGCTTTATCGTCCCTTTAAGTCCATGAAAAGTTTTTTTTCCCCGCACAGAGGACAGAAGCAGAATTATTTCTGGATATAATTACACACACCACTTCTCTGTAAGAAGCGTAGAAGCTGAGTGCTTGGTCAGCTTATCCTTCAAATTATAGCCATGTTTTCTTTCCAGGACAGCACATCGAATGAGCTTATTACAAATACACATTGAGATTATTTTATTAATTCGATCATTTGCAATACCAAAATAAAAGTGTAATAAAATAGACAAGACATTATGATTTATTATAAGCTCTGTTTAGTATGTATTAAGTTGTGCGCACTGAGTAACTGATGTTAATAAGGGTGCGCTGGATCAAGTGCTATTCTACGCGCTGCTGAATAATGAGCGTGGAAGCCATTTTGTTCGACTGATACGAGACTCCTAGTAGATTTATTTCAACGCTCCCCATTATCTCATTCACGTGTCATCATATTAGACATTTTTTTTATACATTTTTTCACAGCAAAGGAAAAAATAAAGCTATTTCCTTGTGTAAATATTGACATAATATTAGAATTTTGTACATTTCCTGTCTATTCTTGTCACTAATTATTACTTTTGTGTATGAATTGCTTCATTCAAATAAATTTGTCTCTTGTGTTATGCTTAAAAATAAACATACTGTAGATTCCAGCGTAACATTATACAGTGTAAATGAGGTACTGAACGTACTGTAAGTAATAAATACTGAATAATGTACATAATGTTACTGAGAAACATTATTATACAGCAAGTGTATTGTGGAAGTATATTGTCCATGAGATGAAGAGACAAACCAGCATGCACACACACACACACACACACACACACACAATAACCTCGACAATGAAAACACATCCACTACAGTCACACAACCAATAAGGATGAAATGTTGTCGGTTTGTTTATTAGTAAGATTAAAACATGTTAATGAGATTATTCACAGAATTCACAGAAACATGAATGAATACGTGTAAATGAAATGTGGTAAGAAGGTTAACAAAATGGAAAATATATATATAATATATAACATAGACATAATAATAAGCTTGTACAATGCAAAAATAAAACACAACTAACACAAAGGGGAAAAAAAATGACACTAAATAACACTCCATGTTTGTGTTAAGGGTTGCATTTATAAGCCTGTGGTTTTTAACCCTGTAGTGAAGTAACATATGTTTTAGCTCGAGCGCTAGCGGAATGTCGTACTACATATGATCACCTTCAGATCAACTGAAGTTGAAGATTATTTAAAAAAAAAAAATAGTGGCTGAACCCATCTGTGTGGCATTTATTTAGCAAACGCTATAAACGTTGCTATCGAAATAAAGATCTGTTGAATCAAGCCATTGAAGATTATTCTTTATATAAAACGCTGACGTGTAATCTTATGTAAACATGTAAAATATAGACGCATGGCACACTGAAGCAGATTACACTATAGCCATGGGAAATACTCAATGCTGATTGGCTGGCAGATGTCATCTTGGTTGCATCTTGACACTATGTAACCATGGCAACAACCATAAATAGCTTTAGGCCTATACTGATAAATGAGAAACAGGAAAATCAGAACATGGTGTGAGTTATGAAGAGGCAAAACATATGGTTTCAAGACTATTAAGTGTTCATGGGGTAAGTGTGAGGACGCCCCTAATGTTCAAAAATGTCCAGAACAGTGTATAAGAGTGTATAAATACAACACTGTACACTGCAGAGATATATGCGCTCCATCGACATCATGCACAGCTTGACATCATTAAGAACATTCGGGGCTTCCGTAGACCATCTCAGATTATAAAAAACAAAAAGGCCTGAGGTATCGAGCTTTTCCGGATGGTGTGTGTGTTTATAGTGGAATACTAATCTGACATACTGTGTAATATATGATTCAGCTTTTCACTGCAGGTGTTTAACTGGAGCATAGCTGCATAAATCAGTAGCACACACACTATCACCAGTGTAAACACACACACACACACTCTCTCTCTCTCTGAAGTGCAAGTGAACTATAAAGCAAATGAAATACTCAAAAGAGGAGTGAGAGGGTTAGAAATAAAGAGGGAAAGAAATGAAGCGACTCCACGGCGACACACGAAACCACAGACGGGTTGGAGATTTAAGATTTAAGATGTATTAAACAACAGAGTGAGCTCTATGGAAAAAGACAGAGAGAGAGAGGGAGAGAGAGAGAGAGAGAAGACAGGATTGAAGCGGAGGGCTGGTTGTGCGATTCTCACCCTTCACTGAACATCAATTACAGACTGCGCAGGTTCAACACAATCGATTAAAGCAACAAGTATAAAAACGTGATGCAGGGCAGCTAATGCTGAGCAAAGCAGGTTGAAGGATTTGGGATCTTGTGCTACTTCCGGGAATGTGTATATGTGTGTATATGTGTGTGTGTGTGTGTGTGTGTGTGTGTATATGTGTGTGTGTGTATGTGTATAAAGCTGCTGCTATGCACAAATTGTCCCGGTGCATTAACCCAAAGGGATGTGTTAACCTGATAAACGTGCAGCTACAAGGCCGCTGTACCTAATAAACAGGCCGCTCAGTGTATAATTAGTGTCTCTAATGGAAGCATGGCTAACAGAACGGCTAAACGGTCTTATGGAAGAGTTTAAACATCTTAGGAACCGATCTCTGACAAGCCTAACTAGATTTCTGGCTTGAGAGATCTTGTGGCTAATGGACTATATGAGAAGCAATTTAATCCTTTCGGGCCCTTTGGTGCTCGGTGGCTAATGGAGGCTTCGTTCGTAGTAACGTGAGGAAGAGTATCGCTTAAAGAGACTAGCGAGGACTACAACAGGAAGTGGACAAATGGTGTAATAATACGTCATTGTTGTTGTTGTTGTCGTAGCAATGGCACACTGAGTGTGTTCCAGTCCCAAACCACGGTATTTAGTAAATGATGCTAGCCTGCCAAGTGCTTGACTGCTGCGATGGAGTGCTCGTGGTTACTATGACAACTGGCTACTTCGTATGGCTATGTCCCAAATCGCGCCCTACTCATTAGCATGCGCTTAGTATACCGACTGCGCATACTTATTGGCTTGTTGTCATGGCAACTTGGAAAATTTTCTTGCAGCAGCTAGTTATTTATAAATACTATTTGTTACGCGTGACTTTTTTTTTTTTTTTTTGCTAAATAGTTGGAAAGAGCAGAGCATTATTGAAAAGGTTCAGCAAAACACGAAACTCCTCCTGAAGGCAGTTGATGAGCCAAGCTTCGTTTGGTGTCCAACGTTTGCTCCTTTACTTTGTCACTCGAGTTACGAGGTTTAATTGTGTATCCCACTGCTTTATTTTTTCCCCCCGCAGTTAAAGTAATCCCAAAATATACTGGATGTATAGTGGAAAAGTTTCATGCGTAAATTATTTCCATGCAAATCCAAATTTTTTCATATTTTCTCTTTTTTTTAACCCTAAAATTGCATGATATATGAATTTTAAATCAGTCTAAATATTAAAGAGTAATAAAAAATAAAAAAGTAAAAAAAAAAAAAATCTTTTACGAAATTTTTAACGTTCAGATCGAAAATAAGACATTATCGAACGTCATTAAACGTCATTAAACGTCATTATCGAACATACAAAATGTACACAGTTTAGGACTGGTCCCAAAAACACCACTTAAAAAAAAAAAAAAAAAACGATTTTTTTAGATAAAAATCGAACGTAATTTTAAAAAAATGTTATATAGAAAGTTAGTAAATATGGAGATCAATAAAAAAAAATTCTTGAGACTTTTACGTTAATTTACAGTAACGCTCTCAAGTCATTTGGAGGTGATTTACATCTTATATTTTAGTAAAATATTTTTTAAAAAAAAGAGTCTTAAACTGACTAACGAGTGTGAAAACGATGCACGAAAGGGTTGATCAAGGCTAGTTTATGGCTAATTTTATAGGAACTGTTGTTTTTTTTTCGTAAGGTGCACGTGTAGCTCTGATTGTAAATGCGATAAAGTTGTGACGTTATTGAAGAACTGAATGCGCTCCAATGCAGGTATTTACGGAATGTTTTTTTTTTTTTTGGGTGACGTCGACTTCCGTTATTCGCTAGCTCCAAAATAAAGACGCAAATTTGAGACACCAAACATCCGCTGGTGTAAAGGATCTTCTCTCAGATTAACTCAGAGCGCTGATTAATTCTGCTGAAGCTGAAGGAGAGACTGATGATGTTGGAGATGTTGTAGGTGCTGATGTTGGTTCTGATGGATTAATGGTGACGTTGAGCAGTGAAGAACTTTCCTGCTGCTGCTGCTGTTGCTGCTGCAAAGGGATTTGTGTGTCTGGAAGGGAGTCGGCTGAGGGGACAGGGGAGAAATTGAAATCAAACGAGTCATGGGAGAGTAGAGGAGTGAGGGAGGAATCTGGAGGAGTCTGATCAACAAAAATCGACGCTGGAGCACGAGTCTCCTCGTCCTCAGCGGCAAAGAGCTCTGAAAGGTAAAACGGGTTTTCCAGCACCTGCGGAAACATACCAAAATATGTTACTTACTATCTGACGTCGACAAGACACAAGGACGAACGAACAAACCAACATACCAACATATATATATACACACACGTGCGCGCGGAAACCCACAATAAAAGCTCGGGAAGAGAAGGTCAAGAAGAAGCTGTAGGAGCCAAGGAGACGTCCACACCACCACACCACAGACAGAGACAGAGAGAGAGAGAGAGAGAGAGAGAGAGAGAGAGAGAGAGAGAGATCCAAAACCTCCATCAGCAGCAAAACAGGAGACAAAAGTGTGTTTTGGCATTTTCCTACAACACCAGTTAACCTGATAAATACCTCTTAAACGTAAAACTGAACACGAGGAGATCATGACTAGCAGCCAACAACGATGCAGGCAGGAAAAAATGTCTACAGGCAATGCTAGGTGTGTGAAAATAACAGCTCTTGATGCTCTAGCTGATCGGTTACTAGCGAGATTCTGACCCGACGAAGACAAAAACGCTTTTCCGAAGTGAAACAAAACCCGCCCCTCCTCCACTGCACCCGAGATTAATCATGTAGCTAGCTAAAGCACTCCGTTTAAAATCAACTGGCTAACGTTATAAAGAACGAGTCTGCGCTTTTCTTGGCCGCTCTTTAAACCCAGGGAAAGGAAAGAAAATGTGATTCTTGATTATTAGTAAAGATCAAATCACAAAGCCACACCTTCTATACACCGTGCACTTCATTTAAAATCATACTGTACAAAGATGTCGTGATTGTGTAACCTGGAGCTGCATAGCAAAGTGTTTACTCAAAGTGCTCCGATACTCAGTTTAAACCAACACGAGGAAACAAAATAAACACGTATACACACCGAGCATTCACCGTTCCTCTGTCTCAGATAACTGAGTGCACTCACAGACAGGCCACGCCTCCTTTCCTTACATTACTCACAGACAGGCCACGCCTCCTTTCCTTACATTACTCACAGACAGGCCACGCCTCCTTTCCTTACATTACTCACAGAGAGGCCACGCCTCCGTTCCTTAGATTACTCACAGAGAGGCCACGCCTCCGTTCCTTACATTACTCACAGAGAGGCCACGCCTCCGTTCCTTACATTACTCACAGAGAGGCCACGCCTCCTTTCCTTACATTACTCACAGAGAGGCCACGCCTCCGTTCCTTAGACTGGATCACAGAGAGGCCACGCCTCCTTTCCTTACATTACTCACAGAGAGGCCACGCCTCCTTTCCTTACATTACTCACAGAGAGGCCACGCCTCCGTTCCTTACATTACTCACAGAGAGGCCACGCCTCCTTTCCTTACATTACTCACAGAGAGGCCACGCCTCCTTTCCTTACATTACTCACAGAGAGGCCACGCCTCCTTTCCTTACATTACTCACAGAGAGGCCACGCCTCCGTTCCTTACATTACTCACAGAGAGGCCACGCCTCCTTTCCTTACATTACTCACAGAGAGGCCACGCCTCCGTTCCTTACATTACTCACAGAGAGGCCACGCCTCCTTTCCTTACATTACTCACAGAGAGGCCACGCCTCCGTTCCTTACATTACTCACAGAGAGGCCACGCCTCCGTTCCTTACATTACTCACAGAGAGGCCACGCCTCCTTTCCTTACATTACTCACAGAGAGGCCACGCCTCCTTTCCTTACATTACTCACAGAGAGGCCACGCCTCCGTTCCTTACATTACTCACAGAGAGGCCACGCCTCCGTTCCTTACATTACTCACAGAGAGGCCACGCCTCCTTTCCTTACATTACTCACAGAGAGGCCACGCCTCCTTTCCTTACATTACTCACAGAGAGGCCACGCCTCCTTTCCTTACATTACTCACAGAGAGGCCACGCCTCCGTTCCTTACATTACTCACAGAGAGGCCACGCCTCCTTTCCTTACATTACTCACAGAGAGGCCACGCCTCCTTTCCTTAGATTCCATGTGCAGTGACCTCTGGAGTCAAGCTCATTAAATCTCAATATTTAAAAAAGAAAAAAAAATCAGTTTGATGGATTATTTACAGTTACACCACAGTGTGGTTGAAATCTCGAATCTGATTGGTCAGAAGGTGAGCAGTATTTCTGTACAGTAGCTCCGGCTGTAACATGAACGACAGGTTTATATTAATGCAGTTGTTGTTTCTATAGTAACACACAGGGACTCACTGTCATATGAAAATAACACACTTCATGGATTATTTGTGCAATACTTTTGTGTAACTGCACAGTCTGGATTCTATCTGAATACAATGAATCGTAGATCTGCTGAGTGTGTGTGTGTGTGTGTGTGTGTGTGTGTGTGTGTGTGTGGGGAGCGGCTTTGAGAGCTTCAGGTTATTCAGACACACCAAAGGAGAACAGCAACAGTAACCAGTAGCAGGGTGACAGACAAAAAATTGCGAGCACACACACACACACACACACACACACACCTTATTGAGGCCATCCAACACCACGTGCGGCATGTGCTCATTCAGCATGGCTGGGGAGATGATAACCTCATCAAAGGCTTTGTTGTCACCCCAAAGAGCCGAGTAGGTGGGCTCCTCCTGACCACAGCTACAGAGAGAGAGAGAGAGAGAGAGAGAGAGAGAGAGAGAGAGAGAGAATATTGATTCCCTCCATCCCTTACAGTCAGAACGTGCTATCAGGAGCTTGTTTCATTTCATTAGGTCTAAAAATCATATTTCATATTTATTACTAAAGACTTCATTATTTAACACTACGACCTCCTTTAGTAAAGCGTGTGAGGACAATACAAAAAAAATGACAGGAAGAAAATCAAATAATTATTTAAAATTATAATTATAATTTAAATTATAATTCATTTTAACTTTAATTCATATTTTAATATTTTTTAAATGAATAAAATATGTATTTTATTGAAGAATTGAATAAATATATTTTATTTATAGAAATAAATAAAAATAAAAAATAAAATAAATAAATAAATGGCAGTTACCAGGTTTCAGGTGGATGGTTGTGCACGACGTGGATGATGCGTCCGGGCAGGTAGAGCGGCGTGGACGCGGAAAGGGCGATGCTCAGGTCACTGGGGTGGAGACACAGCCGGGAGGTGGACGGAGTCACGCCCTGAGAGGGAGGATCGTCCTCTAAAGGCAGCTCTGTCTTAGGGATACACTTAGTGCCTCCTATGATGATCCTCCACTAACAGAGAAAGAAAGAGAGAGAGTTTATTAAAGCCTAAGCGGGCGTACGTAAGTGGGCGTCGCTCTCCAACAAGCCGTACGGTTTAGAATTAAGTCGTACTGGCAAAAAAAAAACCAGGCTGAGACTGCTGATTTATTCTTTGTTGTGTCGCTAGGGTTATCAGAAAATCAGCCAAAAATGAATTTAAAGTTTGGTTACTCAATTAATTTTCATAAACATGACATCTACACTGATACAGTAAGTGCTTGTACATCATATAATTGACTGGGGAGGGGGCGGAGCTTGTTGCCTGAGATGTGTAAGAATGTGTGTGTGTATATGAGTGTGTGTGTATATGAGTGTGTGTGTATATGAGTGTGTGTGTATATGAGTGTGTGTGTATATGAGTGTGTGTGTGTGTATATGAGTGTGTGTGTATATGAGTGTGTGTGTGTGTATATGAGTGTGTGTGTATATGAGTGTGTGTGTGTGTATATGAGTGTGCGTGTATATGAGTGTGTGTGTGTGTGTATATGAGTGTGTGTGTGTATATGAGTGTGTGTGTGTATGAGTGTAATAACCTTTGGCTTATCGCTTTTCTGCAGGACTTCCAGCAGGTGCCGACGGAATCCCTCCAGCTGAGAGAGGCCGATCCTGAGAACGCACAAATCACAAATGCTTAGCGCGGCATGCCACACACACACACACACACACGCGCAGGCACAAGACAATAACACACAGACACACACACACACACACGCGCGCAGGCACAAGACTATAACACACAGACACACACACACACACGCGCGCAGGCACAAGACTATAACACACAGACACACAGACACACAGACACACACACGCGCAGGCACAAGACAATAACACACAGACACAGACACACACACACACACGCACGCAGGCACAAGACTATAACACACAGACACACAGACACACACACACGCGCAGGCACAAGACAATAACACACAGACACACACACACACACACACGCGCGCACAAGACAATAACACACAGACACACACACGCGCGCAGGCACACGACTATAACACACAGACACACACAGACACACACGCGCGCGCAGGCACACGACTATAACACACAGACACACACACGCGCGCGCAGGCACACGACTATAACACACAGACACACACACGCGCGCGCGCAGGCACACGACTATAACACACAGACACACACGCGCGCGCAGGCACACGACTATAACACACAGACACACACACACGCGCGCGCAGGCACACGACTATAACACACAGACACACACACGCGCGCGCAGGCACAAGACAATAACACACACACACAGACACACACACGCGCGCGCAGGCACACGACTATAACACACAGACACACACACACGCGCGCAGGCACACGACTATAACACACACACACAGACACACACATACAAGCCAGCATTGTGCAGGACTCACCTGGGGACGAGATCTTTCCCCAACACCACTGAGGTGACAAACTCTTTCGAGTACTCCATCGCATCCTCGCTGCGAAAGAGACACACGTAGATTCCGTTACACAAACTATAACTGATTTATTATATCGGATATTTTGCTAATCACCTGACACTGATCTACAGTGTTTGAGCTCGGAACATCGTGTCCCTTCAGAGCAAAATAATCCACTTTTAAAAAAATGTGCTAACGGCGAATAATCTGACGCCAAAAACAATTTTTTTTTCCCCTGACCTGAGCAGGCCTCCAGGCGGAGAGTAAGCGTAGCAGCGCAGCGTGGGATACTGCGGACGGAGCAGGAAGGACAGGATGGCAGCAGTGCCGGCGCCTAGAGAGTGACCCACGATCACCAGGCCGTAGTGCATGGTTCCTTTACTCTGAGAAAGAAAAAAACATGAGAAAGCATCACGAGGCTGTTTTAATTTTGTGCGTTCCCTGAGACTGCTAATGCACAATGCATTATGGGTAGTGTCTATTGCATCCTGATTAGCTTTCTTTTTTTTTTTTCTTCTTCTTCTAAAAACACACTCCCAGTGAAGACCAGCACAGACACTCTTCCAAAGCATCCACTAGATCCCGAGTGTTGGAAGTGTTCAAATTCTCTAGAGACGTGAAAAGAGACGACTAAACAACAAGATAACAAGATGGTTCACAAGATAAGAGATAATATCTGGCCATTTAAAAAAAAAAAAAAAAAGAAAAAGTGATTAGACCACCCTGCAGTTGGAGGGAGCGAGAAAACAGACATTTGAATGGAAATAAAATCCTTTAAAGGCAAGCGCACACTTAATTATTTTATGTCAATCAAATAGCCTGTTTCTATTAAAGTGGCCACATTTATTAAGGAAAAAGTATCTAGTCTGAATTATGAATTGCATGGTGTGGCATCTGAGTTAACGTTCCTACATGATTCACCGTGGTTAACAATTTCCTTCATTACCCACAATGCCGATTTAGCTCTACTTAGATGCGAGAGATGCGGCTGCGCTTTAGTTCTTTTCAGTCCTTCAGTCTGTCTCGGTTCCTGTCTCTGGGTCTCACCTCTTCATCTGAACAACTTTCAATGGAAAACGGTGAGGAAGTTTTTTTTTTTTTCCCGCACACTGCAATTAGTTTGTTATAAACATATTTAATGTGTTTCAGGGTGGAGTCTAATTGTGTTTCTCTTTTTAATCCAAACCCCAAAAGTGTCTTATGGAAGGAATATCAAAGGACGTACCAAATCTCTTCCAAAAGCTTGAGACAGAATCATCTCCTGTTCCAGTTTCTTCTTAATGTATTCTGCTGAGTAAACCATTCCCTACAGAGAGAGAGAGAGAGAGAGAGAGAGAGAGAGAGAGAGAGAGATCAACAGATCGCTTTTGGGAAGCTGAACGGACATCTTTGGGTGTTACTGGAAATCTTGCATGTTTGTGTGTGTTTGTGTGTGTTTGTGTGTGTGTTTGTGTGTGTGTACCTTATGCCCAAGCCAGACACCGTGATGTTCCTCCACAGGCAACCGCTCCGAATCTCCAGTGAGATCAGTCAGAGCATCCTGAGAGAGAGAGAAAGGAGGAAAAACAAACAGAAAAATTCAACGTAACAGCAGTAGGGTCATTATTAAAATGTGTGTGTGTGTGTGTGTGTGTGTGTGCGTGTGGGCTCACTTTAGGCGACAGCGTTCCTCGGATGCTGATGACAACTTTCTTCTTGCCGTGATCTACTGCTACATAGAAAGGCGTCTCGTAGACCTATAATAACAATCACGTTATATGATCAGCGTCGCTCTTCGCAGTTCCACAACAGGAAGAGAGATCGCTGCGGAGTGCAGTAACTGCCGCTAGAGGGCGCTCCTGAGCACTCCTCCGAAGCCAAAAACGAGAAACCGGACGCAATACGGCTTCGTGTGTCCGTGCGTGTTTGTGTTTGCATTCTCTTACCGCATCATGGCAGGACGTGTAGACGATCTGAACCTGTTTAAGGTCCCGGTCCAAAAACTGGCGCCGGATTGCAAGGACGTTACAGCCGCAACAGTTGTCCTCCTCTACTGTTACAGACTGAGAGAGACGGGACCTGGAGCCGGACGTACAGCTAACGAGAGAGAGAGAGAGAGAGAGAGAGAGAGAGAGAGAGAGAGAGAGAGAATTCCAGATTTATAATAAAAGGAACATAGACTGTAACATTTAAACATTTCATTATGTCAGTAACATACGCATGTGTAACATAACTGACTAAAACCAAAGCGATATTTCTTGCACCGAAGGAAGTGTTGTGTTGTGCTGTGATAGGAAAATAATCAACGCCAAGGTGGACTGACATCCAGATCAGAGTCAGAACATCCCTGTCCATCAGATTTCCGTAAAAATTTAACATTAATCCCACTGACGAGTTCCGTTTTTCTTACTTTCCGCTGTCGTCTTGATTGTCGTCATGAGTCTCTAATGGAAAACTCTGCCCTTACACTGTTTTACTAATCTCGAAAATCCAGAATGCAAAACGGACTTTTTCACAAGACCTAAAATAAGACATACGCTATTGATTTAAATGAGGTTTGCCTTAATTTTTTAAATATTGGCACCCTTCAAAATTTCTAATTTCTCATTAATTTACGTTAAAAAAGAAAAAAAAAACCAGGATATTCTGAGTTTCTCCTCCAGTGACGCTACCTTTCCGTTATTAATGTGCTGTTAGCTAGTGAGTGGACTAACTAACTTGTAGTTTGACTGACTAGCGTTTTAGCCCTCTTCTCTGCTCCGCCCCTCAAAAATACTTCCCCCGCTACATCGATTTCTGGTCATTTGATGGCAACTTCTTACGTGCAGGAGCTGAGCAGCCTGCAGACGCCACAGGTGGCATTCCTGAGCAGGTACATGGGCCAGCCGTACGCCGCCATGGCAAACAGCATGTAATAACACACCTCCTTATACATGGCCATCTCCGTCTGCGTGACAGTGATGCATAGAGAGAGCAATTACACAGACGTACACACATTTCACAACAGGGACAGATTTTCATACACACACATTCATGTTCTCACCGAGTTTTTGAGATCCAGATAGCGGGTACTACGTGTTACCGGCATCCCAGACAGGAAGGCTAAAATGTCATTGTTTGGCTGAGGGACAGAAACACACACACATATTAAATAGAACTGAACTTCGCTTCTCATGGATCTCGTGGACTTTGTTGGCGCTGGTTCATACCTGGTCCAAGATGGCGGATCTCTTAGCTCTCTGTCGCTGCCGGAGCAGCACCAGGCCAGCGATGATGTCACTGGGTACGATGTCCAGATCCCTGAAGAACTCGGCAAAGAGGCTCGCCACTTCCGAGTAGGCGTCCTGAGAAAGCACAACATACTTAAACATTCAACACTACTTTATAAAACAACTGTATTACTTTCACTAACAATATCGTCTTACCAAGTGCTGTTGGTGAAGACAGACGAAACCAGATTAAACACTCAGCAGCATTTATACAGCTGACCTTCTGTTTATGCAGTCTCAGTAAAACTATTAGTGTGGATATACAAGTGTGTGTGTGTGTGTGTGTGTGCTTACAGATTGTGTGTCTTTAGCTCTGGTGCAGCACATAAAGAACCTGAGTCTCCTACTCCAGCTGCTGGCTTGACCCTCCTCTAATCTGTGTCTGAGAGGGACAAAGGAAAGGAAAGGAAAGGAAAGATAAGAAGAGTTAAGGAAAGGAAAGGAAAGGTTTTATCCCTTCAAGCTTTTATATTTCAGTTATATTTGTAATCGAATGTATTTGAATATTAATTAAGCATCAGATTCACATGAAATTGATGCCACCAACATCTTAAGAAAACACACACACACACACACACACACAGAGCCCCTTACACACCCAGTGCTCTCAGGTCCTTGTAAATGAAGCTAACTAACTCCCTGTGAAGTCGTTTTGTTGTTCAAGAAATAATCCAAGCGTGGATGATGGAGAGAACTAGGTTGTCATGCGCGGGTGTTTGGAGTGACTTCCCTCAGCCTCATGAGCTAACTGTGTGAGTGTTTTACGGGGACAGTAATGGCCGACATAGCTCACCTGTACCTTTAATTTTCAAAAATTAAGTCTTCCCTGCCAAGAGGTGTGTGGCAACAACACTACAGACCGGGAAGGAGCGAAAGGATCAGCCGGAAGCACTGCTGGCTATTCGTCAGCTTCTCCTCTGACGCCGCCAGGTCTTAGTGAGGAGCCAGACAGCGCTTCTCATCTCACACGTGGAAGCTCTAGGTGTGAAAGTTAATTATGAGAAAAGCCACCTATACATTCCCAGGAACGGAGCTCGACGTGCAGATAGAAAGGCAGCCAGAAAACGAGGAGTAGCCCCAGACTTGGTGCATCTGGCAGGGATGTTGACAGCAGCTGCCCCAGCGGTAAAACCATCACCAGTCACTAGAGATCAGTCAAGTCTCAATAAAATATAGCATTTGCACTGTTTATAGAGCGCTGTTGTCTGTTATTGTCTGGCGAGGCACGCCATCAGGACGCGTCTCATCAATCCTCGTGACAACTTTGACAAGAGATGGAGGATACTCACACGGGATCACAGTCAGGGGCAAGAGGTGACGACTTCCGGTCTTGCTAATGGTACTTTACTAGTTACCTGAGTGTGTGTGATGTGTTTTACAAGCATGACAACACATCACATTTTTTAAAAAATCGTACCTCCACCCACTCCTGAGGGAATTTTGACCTATCTCGCCCACTCCCACAGACACTCTTGTAGTAAAAGCGTTGCACAGAAACAAACACGCTCCTGCGTTAATCAACGTGGCCTTTCTTTGCCAAGTGTGTACGATGTGGATTTTAATTGTGTGTGTGTGTGTGTGTGGTGTGTTGTAGCCGAGTGTGTATGATGTTGTGATGTGCGCTGTACCTGAGTGTGTATGTTGTTAGGTTGCGCTGGCGGCGGCGTGTGGCTTTCAGTTTGACGAAGGTTCTTCCCGTGGGGTCAAAGGTGCACATCATGGTGAAACACACACTGAAGATCACTAACCAGTTACACACCACAATACCTGTAACACACACACACACACACGACATGACCTCTTCACACAGGTGTTAGATTGATTTACTGACTGATTGATTGATTGATTGGATGGAAGGAAGAAAAACAGGAAAGGCTATATCAAGAAATGTAACAGCATGAAAGATGAAAAATCATGGAAAGGCTGAAAGAAAAAAAAGTAAAAGAAATTAACTCCATAGAAAACAACACAAAAACAATATGAAAGAAAGAAAAAAGGGAAAGAGGGATAGTGTGTGTGTGTGTGTGTGTGTGTGTGTCTGACCAAGGGCGAGGTTTTTGGCCGTGATGTCGGAACAGGGTTGGTAGTACTGCACCAGCCAGGCGATCCCCACCACCGCATACACCAACTCTACCAGCAGGATGGCTGAGGGAGACACACACACACACACACACACACAAAAACAGACATGAAGTATACAATCATATTCAATAATGATCTCTAAATACAAGAGAGTTAGCGCCAAAGAGTGGCCAGAAAAAGGGAACTGCAACAAGAGGCCCACAGGGACAGGCATCACGCTGCCCCAATGCTCACTCTACGAACATTTTCATTGGAGGAGGAACAACAGACAGGACGGTTAATGACAAGGTTTGCGTTTTAACACTCCGTAGGCACCAAGATCTTGTTTTAAATTTAAAAAACGATCAGAATTATATCTAAAATAGTACCACAAACAAATGCAAAGGGTGAGTGCAGACAACATGTGTAAGAGCCATTTCTACAGTCAGATATATTGTAAAGATGGGGAGGGATTATGGAGTGGATAATGTCTGCACATTAGAAATGCGCGCACACCACAGTGAAAGACTCGGACAAACAAGAAAAATGCGTCTCCCTTTTCCAGTATTTCTGATGCACTAAATGTTTCGGGCTAGCTTCAGGTATTTTTTTGTATGTAGTTTGTAGAGGTATAGTTGAACTGTAGATTTTGCTGAAACCTGGCAACCCTGGTGCATCAAACACAGAATCAAACTGCAATGACTTAAACTCATCTGTGGATTATTTATTTTAATAAATAACAAATAATTTTTTTATATTTTCTACAATACTGGTCATCAACATTAAATATTTTACACCTTCATGGTATCAGTTTTTATTTTTGAACACAATTGATAGATTTAAGACAAAAAGTCTGCGCTGTGTCAGGGATTTAGACAGGTCTCGAAGCTGTGGCAAAGGATTATGGGATATATAAGACGGCGAAAGATACATGAACGTTGCTGTTTTAGTAAATTATAGAGAATAGTACACTATTTATGCATTTATTGAGGAGTATTTCAGTATGGTGTAAGAGAACTCATTAGAAATGGGTCAGCCAAACACAACAGCAGGGTTGAAAATGAGAATTAGGAGTGTGTGTGTGTGTGTGTGTTTTCCTTCCTCACCGAGCCGTATATAGAGCACGTACTGCACGGCCTCTCGGGGCTGCGTGTACAGGATGCTGCCTCTCATGCTCAGCCACATGATGGCGCTCTCACAGATCAGGCAGCTGATCAGGATGCCCATGTAGCCGCGGCCGTGGTCCACCAGCGTGACGGAGCATGACTGATCTGAGCCGTACGGGAGGCCGAACAGTACCACAGAGAGCACCACCAGCCTAGGAACAGACCACAACAACAACAACAACAACAACAACAGGAATTAATAATAATTACCTTTATTATGATCATCATCATATTAGTCGCCTTTTTTTTCGTTTTTTTTATCGTCTTAAAAACACTATTTCCTTTTGTACAGTCTGAAAAAACTAAATAAGGCAGGTCATTTGAAAAAAATCAACTGTTTCCTGTTTCACGTGTATATTTTTGTTGTAAATTATACTTCAGTTTAAAATGACGCTAGGTGAACACACACACTTACACACACACACACACACACACACACACACACACACACACACACAGACATACCACACTTACCATATGCAGTGCAGTATGAAGAGGAAGAGAGCGGGCAGCACCAGGTCATCACTGCCAACTGACCAGCGCCGCCGAAACATCACCATGCCCGGCATCACTGCCCTGAAACACACACACACACACACACACACACACACACACTGAAGTTAATGACAGTACAAATAAACATCCTGTTTACATACACAAGCGGAGAGCTACAACCCTGTACCCATCACCCAAACACCAGTAACGTTATTTTTCTTCTTAACACACTTCAGGTACTTACGCCCCACACACACACACACACACACACACACACACAAAAGCGTGCACACACTTATGTAATTAATTAATTACAGAATATTAAATAATATTATATCAAAACACTGTAAAGTGGATCCAGTTTGATATTTCCAGAAACAAACTTAACCAAGAATAATGGAGCAAACCCGATGATGATGATGATAACGATAACAATCTTGTTAGATGTGTTAGCTACTTTTTGTAGTAGCATGTAACATGTAGCTAGCTACATTTTTTTTAAAGAAAAGACTAGTTTGGCTAAAACGTATGCAGTAAACGAACAGGGCGAGTGAGTCACAGCTGCAGCCTGCGCGTGACGCGTTACACAGACAACACGGTTATCAAAATCAATTTCCAGCTTATCGGCAAAACAAACAGAAATTTCCAGGATGAATTTTGTAACCAGCTGTTAATATTTGACATTTTGGAGGACGCACTGCACTCGTGGCACTCTAACATGATTAAAGTTTTATACTAAATAGCAGTTATGAGTTGCTCAGGATTTAAGTGATGAATTATAAATATATATATATATATGTCTTCAGTAAGCGCTGTATCCTGGGCCAGGGTCATGGTGGATCCGGAGTCTATCCCGGGATCATTGGGTGCGAGGCAGAAACACACCCTGGATGGCTGGATGGGATGCCAGTTCACACACACATTTACCACGCGTAGCCAACCCACCTGCTGGAATGTTTTGGGGAACAGGAAACCGGAAAAATGAATCATGGAATCATGAGTGAGAAATTCCTGGTACAGCATCCCACCCCTAATCAATACTACATCATAAAGACCAGGCTGTACGTATCGGCCACGAAAAAATATATAGGAGAGAAAGAGTGAAGGAGGAAAGAGGATAAGATGCACCAATTTACAAGAGAGTGAAATCAGCAAACAGTAAACACATGGAGAGCAGATGGTACTGAGACCGAGGAAAACAGCAAACAGACAAACGATAGAGAACGAGACAGAGAAAGAGGGGAGAGAGAAAGAAAAACAACAGATAGAGACAGAAATAGAGAGCAAGAGCAATGCTAAAAAACAGAAGAGAGAGAGAGAGAGAGAGAGAGAGAGAGAGAGAGAAAGAGAGACGGAGACAGAGTGTGTTCATTAGCCCAACATTGGTTTGTCACCGTCAATGAAAATGAGGCTCCTGTCCGGTTGCCATGGTTACCGCACCCTGTAATCGGTCAACTGGTTCTGTAGCATTGAGTGTGATGAGATGAATCAATACACACACCTCAATGCAACACACACACACACACACACTTAACACACTTAACACATGCGTTGTAATTGCTGATTTGTTTTTTCTGTTGTTTTTTTTTTTAAACTGGAACTCATCCTGGAAAATAAAAAAAGCAGGCAGGCGAGCGCTCTGGATGTGGCTCTGCACGTCGGCCATTTTTCTGTCACCACACATCCTGAAGCAGCGTAAACTTTTTGTCACAACAGGTCCACTCCACTGCTCACGCTGATACAAAGAGCGTATCATTAACCTTTATTTACCGGCAGAGAGAGTGATGAGACGGCTCTGTTTCAGAGCGAGGAAGAGGAAGAGACAGGAACCGTGCAGAAACACAGCTGGACTGGGGCTGGTCAGTGTGGGCGGAGCTTAATGTAAATCAGGACATCAGCAAGGAGGTCTTCTTTGTATTTCTTTGTATATTTGGATATTATTTTGGTCTTGATTTGAAGTGACATGGGTTCTTTCAGCAGATTTGGCAACCCTGCTAGTGACGAAATGCGATCACTGAAGACGCATTCCAGACACGTGAAAATACCAGGTGTGAACAGCTATCAGACACCGATGTCCACTTGAGATCTGATCACCCGAGACGTTGATACTGAGTCTGAACAGAACACGCAATCTGAGGCACGCAACTGAAAAACGGCAAAGCATTCAGTATGAATCAGTAAAGTTTCCTAAAGACTGTATTCGGATATAAAGAATCAATACAAACACAATAATAATAATAATAATAATAACAATAAGAACAGCAAATCCCAGTGCTGATCCCACGCAGGGTCGGAATTTTGCACCAACTGCAAGGACCCATGCTGCCTTGTATCAATGGTTCAGGCTGGTGGGGGTTGCGTAATGGTGCGGGGAATGTTTACTCGGCATACAAAATGGCAATTTACCTTTTGATATATAATGACTACTTCCAGCATGATAATGCTCCATGTCATAAAGTCGTCTCAAACATGACAGACAGTTTAATGTACCTCAGTGGCGTCCTGAGTCACTGGAAATCCAAATCTCAACGCCAAACCCGCCTTTCGACGATCATATCATATCGCTCAATTAATGCACTTATCTAGCGAACTAGCTCGCCATACTTTATTACGGTTATGTTAGGTTTCTGGGCAATTATAAATAAAAAAAAAACGATACTGGACAAACACATTAGAGCTCTTACTTTCCCGGTGAGTTAGCTAATGCATTTATGATTTGTCCACTCATGTATAAACCCATATGTATCCTACTTCCTCAGTCTGCAGCAATCAAGCCGGTACACCATCAATAAAAAAACACCAGTCCTCGGCATCGCCAGCCAATCAGCACTTCCTCTATTGCTCCGAAGAAGCGATAGAACATTGATCTCTCCGAAGGGGACGGGTTCATTGGTCCATCACACAGAAGGAGCCACGAGGGAGAAATAAAATGTCACACAAGGCAAAGCATATTGGGTAACGTAAATCAGGAAGGGGGGAGAAAGAGAGAGAGAGAGAGAGAGAGAGAGAGAGAGAAAGTGAGAAAGAGTGTGAGGAGAGAGAGAGAGAGAGCGATCTCCATCCTTATAAAACCATATATAAACATAGCTGGCATAATGGGATTCTTTTTAAATGTAGCACTGCTGGACGTGTGCGTGTTTCATTGCATTTGCCTAAAATCTATATATTTTTTAGAATATCATTTTAAACTAATAGCTTCCCCAATATCTTTTAATCTTCTTGTGGAGAAAAAAAGAGAGGGAAACAATTGACAGTGTCCTTCTTTCATGTTCCGTTACTGCAGCATTCTCAGTACATTATATCCTGTTTTATTGAAGCATGGTGGTGGCGGCATCATGCGTCTCTTCAGCTATAACTGGGGTTCTAGTCAAAGATCTGATCTTGGTTCCATTTTTCGTTCTTTTTTTCCACAAAAAAGCAAAGATCCTTCTAACATTAGATAGTTAGCTGGATTTTAAGCATAAAAATGTAAATAACCTAAGGATAGATAGCTTTTTTTTTTGGAAAATAGCCTTTTATCTACATTTTAGTTTACGAAAAAACGCAAGCACACACTACATTAAATATATCATAGATTATAATGTTATATAAATTATATGCAGCTCAGTGTCCACCTTCGCATCGGTGAGTCATGATACGTCAATGCTTTACCCAGGATTCATCCAGAGTGTAAAGAAACAGGAAGTGAGCTAATCACTAATGCTTACTTTTGGTGTCAAAAGTAGGACACTTGCTCCACAGCAGCAGGTAATGTGGTCAAGAGGCTTTGCATTGCATTCATCTGCAGTGTGTGTGTGTGTGTGTGTGTGTGTGTGTGTGTGAGGAAGGTATACAGCATATTTTGACACTCATACATTAATAGAGTGTGTGTATGTGCATCTATTCCACAGGAATGCACACACACGCACACACATGCTGATACACACACAAGCACACACATATATACACATGCACATGCAACCACACACAGATGCATATGCGCACACACACACACACACACACACACACACACAGCTAAAAGAGGTGAAAAGGACCGAGTGGGTGGTGGTGGGAGTGAAAGACAGTGAGTGAAGCGAGAAAAACATGAAGAAGAAACAAAGATAAAGAGAGAGTGTTAGAAGCAAGAGGGAGATAGAGAGTTTGAGCGAACGACGAGAGGAACGGTGGAGGGAGAGCGGAGTGGGTGTGAGTGGCACACAGTCCTCATTCTAAAAAAAGGAGATGATGCCAGTTCGGTGCCAGAGACTGAATCTGGATGTGTGAGATAAAAGTGCAGGAGGAGGAGCAGCTGCACACGAGGAGAGATACAAGAAGCAAAGGAGGAGGAAGAAGTGACAAAGACCATGAGAAAATCTCTCTCTCTCTCTCTCTATATATATATATATACACATACATATATATATAAAACGACTAACGAATCATTTCTTCAAGCACCATCTTTCCTCATCGACTCGCGCTTTAGACAAAAAGATGATTCCTGAACCGATAAAGAGATGATGCCAATGATGGATGGAAAGATGGTTAATCAAAAGGTAAACGAGTGTCACGACTTTGGGGCAAAGAAAAGAGGTTGAAGAAAGGACAAGTGAAAGGGAGCTGTGCATTGTGGGACTGGGAGAAGGAGGAGCATGAAGGAACGCGGCGTGCTGACAAAGGATGCTAAAAAATAAATAGGGCATGACTAGAGGACAAGAGAGAGAGAGAGAGAGAGAGAGAGAGAGAGCTATTTCCAAAGCATTGAATATATAAGATGTTTAAAATGTTATATCTGCTTATACAATATCTTTAAAAAAACCAAATATGTCAAATTTATTAACAAACATAGTAGCGGAAGACAAAAAACAAATGTCCCGTTACCGAGAAACAGCAACGCACAAAAACCTACTGACTGTTACAAAGTGCTGACACTGGAGACTCCTTCCACGAACGTGAAATAAACATCTCCTTACAGAAACCTCCACCGTATCAACAAGGAGACGCACTTCTTTGTCAAAGATCAACTGGGAATGAGCTGTTACTATAGAAACGATAACGCATTAATACGATATAATATAATGCATGGTATTGTTTTTGAGCCGTTACATTTAACCAGCTGATGAAAACAAACAGATGAGTGTGATGAGGACGTGATTATAGTATAGACTGGCTCTTGAACCGCTCATGTGATGTGATAAGTGTGTGTGTGTGTATGTGTCAAGAATCTATGATGCATGCTCATTCTTTCTATGTCCAGTTCAATTGTCACAAAGTTGCTAATAATAATAGTAATAATAATAATAATAATAATGATAATAATAACCATGCTTCCAGGACAGAAATTACTTCGCCGTGTGTTTCGTTTCCACCCAAAGTGTGTGCACGCTCACTTGAACACACGTCTTCCTGTTGCCACACAGTTGCCTAGCAGCAAAGCAACACACACATCCTCTTTATCATCACTGAACTTTCTGTTCTTACACGATATCTGTTAGAAAGTTAGAAAATCCTAAACATTGGTCAAGTCTCCTTCACAACAATGTATGCGCATGTAAAGACTAATCACAAACTAGGGTTATAGTAAAGACTAATCACAAACTAGCATTATAGTAAACACTAAGCACAATCTAGCATTATAGTAAAGACGAAGCACAAACTAGCGTTATAGTAAAGACTAATCACAAACTAGCATTATAGTAAACACTAAGCACAATCTAGCATTATAGTAAAGACGAAGCACAAACTAGCGTTATAGTAAAGACTAATCACAAACTAGCATTATAGTAAAGACTAATCACAAACTAGCATTATAGTAAACACTAAGCACAATCTAGCATTATAGTAAAGACTAAGCACAAACTAGCGTTATAGTAAAGACTAATCACAAACTAGCATTATAGTAAACACTAAGCACAATCTAGCGTTATAGTAAAGACTAATCACAAACTAGCATTATAGTAAAGACTAATCACAAACTAGCATTATAGTAAAGACTAATCACAAACTAGCATTATAGTAAAGACGAAGCACAAACTAGCGTTATAGTAAACACTAAGCACAACCTAGCGTTATAGTAAAGATTAATCACACCCTAGTGTTATAGTAAAGATTAATCACTACCTAGCGTTATAGTAAAGATTAATCACTACCTAGCGTTATAGTAAAGACTAATCACTACCTAGCGTTATAGTAAAGATTAATCACTACCTAGTGTTATAGTAAAGATTAATCACTACCTAGTGTTATAGTAAAGATTAATCACACCCTAGCGTTATAGTAAAGACTAATCACACCCTAGCGTTATAGTAAAGACTAATCACGACCTAGTAAACACACCAGTGGTGTACTGGCAAACTATTCAGTGCAGCCTGGGATGCAGCCCAAGTGTTGGTGACTCTGAGGATATAAATAAATGCCGAGCGTTTCCTCAGTATTCCAGAAGCATTATGAGAATAAAACACTATTGTGCACAACAACAGCCAAGTTTCCACCGAGTTTACAAGCGCAACGCAAGACGTAAAACGAGAACGTGCTAAAAACGTTTGCGAAGTTTTCTGTAACAGCACGTTTCCATTAAAGAGCCATCAACCATGAATCATTTTCCTTCCTAAGTATAATATCAGACTCCTTCACTCTCTTTCCTTTAAGAGCAGATCCTGAAATGTTCTCTTCAACGTTTGTTTTTATTAATTAAAGACACGAATAACGTACTTTTTATTCCTTTATAGTTACATTTACGGTTGAACGCTCCATAAAACAAGTAAGTTATTTACGTCATAGCCGTTATAAACAACCGTTCCTTCACCAGCTCCCTCGTTTTTTATCTCTTGAAGACCAAAGTCCTCTGTGCTGAAGACATTCCCATGGCAGAAAACTTCAGGTTACAGCTTTAAACATAACTAGTTACCTGTTGTTAAAGAAAATTGTTGTGTATCCTCGCTTTTCCCCTCCAGGTGTTATTCCTTCGTGCTCATGTAATCCGTTTTCCAATTCAAATTTTCCCATCGCTCAACCTGAGCAGCTCATTTCAGACCATTGTCCTGGTTGATTGACTATATTTTGGGGGAAACGGATCCTCAGATAAGTGATGAGTGTCTGAACAATTAGTCTAGTCACCTTCATTTACTACTACTAGACAGTCATCAGGTCTAATAATCAATGAGTCATGTTGTTATGCCCGTAAGCATGTAAACGCAGTAAATAATGATTGTGCAAGAACAGGAGGAAGTTTCTATGAATACATCTTTCTTATTATACATTACATTCATTTTTCAGTTCCAGTTTTTGTCTGAATTATCTGCACAGAGATGTTTACCCAGACTCTCGACGCCCAGTCATCAAATAAACCCAGTGGCTGTGGGCCGAGGCAGGAGCCACGTCTCTGTGGACATATAGGACGAGTCTGTTTACCTGCTGGGAGCCAAGCAAACACACTAAAGCTTGAGAATATGACTTTATCTACATTACTGTACTTAACAACAGGTTTAAACTGGAAACTGGCAATGGTACCATTAGCTTTTTTTTTTTAAGGAAAATATAAGACTTTGTCAGTTTGTCAAGGACAAAGCCACTTCCATCACCTCCATAAGACACGAAATGAAACAAAAGTGGCTAAACATCAACTCCAAACACTATTACAAAATATACTTTACATAACAAATGTGTCTGTGTGTGTGTGTGTGTGAGAGAGAGAGAGCGAGAGTTGTTAACGCAAAGCCAATTAATCAGTGTTATTTAACACCCACCTAAACATGTGGCATACTATTAAAGCCTTCAATCAATTCACAATCCAGAAATTAATAATTAGAGAGAAGCAGAAGGCTTTATTAGCATTTATATGTACACAGGGAGGACAAATAATACATTCATTTGCTAGCTCACCTGGCAAAGTCAAAGCTCCAATATGCTTGCCAGGCTAAACTAGGCTAAAAACTGGGCTAAGGTAATGTAACTCAGTGGTATAATGAGCTAATTATAGACAATAATACAGACTGTGGAAAATAACCAAATGCCTGGGGGGCAATATTATATAGCTGCAGTCTTTATCCTCTCCTGATAACGTCTATAGCAATGACAATGTCTATGGCAGTTATAATGTATATGGTGGTGATAATGCCTATAGCAATTTCATCATCTATAACAATGATAACGTCTACAGCGACGATAATGTCCATGATGATTATAATGTCTGTAACAATTATAATGTCTATGGCAATGATAATGTATATATCGATGACAATGTCTACAGTGATGATAATGTCTGTGGTGATGATGTTTATAACAAAGATAATGTCTATAGAATTTATAACATTTATGGTGATGATAATGTCTATAACAAAGACATTATAATGATAATCTCTATGGTGATAATGTCCATAACAAACATAATGTCTATAACAATGATAATGTCTGTAGAGTTTATAACATTTATGGTCGTGATAATGTCTACGGTGATAATGTCTATAACAAATAATGATAATGTCTATAATGATTATAATGTCTACGATGCTGACAATGTCTATGGTGATAATGTCTATAACAAACAATGTATATAGCAATGGTAATGTCTATAAAGTTTGTAACATCTATGGTGGTGATAATGTCCATAACAAACATAATGTATATAGCGATGATTATGTCCATGGTGATGATGTCTATAACAATGATAATGTCTACAGTGATTATAATGTCTGTGGTGATGACGATGTCTGTGGTGATGTCTACTGCAATCATAATGTCTATAGCGATAATGTCTATAGCTATTATAACATTTATGGAGGTGATGTCTAAAGTGATTATAACGTCTATGGTCCCCATTTACTGAGGTTAACGTTAGAGTGATGTTTAGGTGTAGCATAGCATGGATTAGCTATGTTAGCATTAATAATTACTAATTAGGACACTAAGACAAATGTGTCTATTTGTGTATATAAAATACAAATCGCAAATCACTTGGTAGCAGATTTTCTCATCTGTGGGAAGCGTGGGATGGTACAGATCCTGCACACAGATCTAGGACATGTTTTAAAACACACCACCACCATCACACCTAGTTGTGTTTTACATAACTTGCTAACAAAACCTGGCAGAGTTTGCTTGGACACTAAGTATCGGACAATATTCAGAGCTCTGATATTTGGTATTATATCAATAATGGGACACTTTTTAAAATTGGGAAACAGCTTTGCTACGTTTAGTGTCACTACTGGCCAACAGTGTTGCTCATTTTGCTGCAGATGTGAAGAAAAGATATCGGTTTATACACCACAAGGAACTTATTTACCTTCTTGATCGTGATCTAGATACAGAAACGGCCAGCAGATTAAGTCCCGAGATTCACCTGCACATCATGTTTACATTTTTCCATGCAACAACACTAGACCTGCACATCTGCTCTTACAGTTGTATTGAAACAAGATTACTACAAAACTTATTCCTCAAAAAGAGAGATAGTACCGTCTGTAATGTTTTGGACTCGTTCACGGATGAACAGCATTATGGGATTGTCTTCTCTGAGAAGGACCAGTGCTCTGTCAAATTTCTCTAACCTAAGCACGCTGCTTTTTCAAATAGGACATTATTATTATTATATATATTTTTTACCTTGCTGCTCACGAGAACACTGTGCAGAAGGGAAGAAGGGATCATCTGTGCACGCCTGCTCCAAATTCATCCTTAGAGTCACACAAAAATATCCCGTTCTATCAATTCTCATTTGATATGAACACAAATGCACTTCCACGGCCCCTTGGGGGGGAGAGCGTCCACCGCTTCCATTAAACCCATTCAATATCCGAACCACAACCCGGCCATTAATGCGTCTACATGAAAGCTTTTGTATATCCGTATGATAGCATCGTTTCCTTTCCCCAGCATTTTGTCTATCTGTGTGTGTGTGTGTGTGTGTGTGTGTGTGTATCAGCATGCCTGATGCTCGCGATTAGCACATCGTGCGTGATTGCACTGCACTTGCAGAAACACACATGCATATGCAACCTACTGCTAATAAAATCAGCATTTGAGACGATACAGAAATGGACGCTTGCTGATAAATGGTGAGGGATCTGAGGACATTAGTATGCGCTCCACTGCCTCTCTCTCTCGCTCCCTCTCTCTCGCTCACACACACACACACACACACACACACACACGCACACACACGCACGAACTAACAGAATGACCAATGAGAAGAGCTGGATGTTTCACACAGCCTGGAATACGTGTGAACAGCCCATGACACTTGTGATTATCCATGCTGATCCATGCTGATCCATGCTGAGGACGCCTCTAACAACAAGTCTCTCACCTGTTTTAGGACGGCGTCTTCCCGAGACCGTCGTCTTCTTCTTTGCTTCTGTTCTCTCTCCCATCCTCCGCAGATCGCCACCCAGATGTCTCTACCAGCGAGAAACGGTGGGATAAATGGACTAAAACAGCAAAGCTGTCCCTGTCTGCTGTTATGTCCTGACACTGAAAATCTCTAGCTCCTCATAAATAATAATAATAATAATAATAATAATAATAATAGTCTATATGACCAGTTAGGACAAAGATTCAGTTTCTGTGTGCCTGCTAATACCTAGACAATAAAGACAAGCAGCTTTCCTTCCATCCTCTACAATCTATCCTCCTTTCTTGAACAAGAAATAAAGCAAGTCCAATAAACCAAAGTCTACAATCCCAACGTCCCTCCAAACACAGAAGGACCACATGTCCAAGTCAAACCAGTCTAATCTATCCGCATTCCGTTTAAATACAGGTTAGAAATCCTGTCCCTTCTCCTTAGTCCCGTAAATACACATTAGAAATCCTGTCCCTTCTCCTTAGTCCCGTAAATACAGGTTCAGAGCAAATTCAGTCTCAGGGCTTCTGCTGCTATCCGTCCCCAGTGTCCCCAGTGTCCCCGGTCTCCCCAGTGTCCCCGGTGTCCCCTGAGCCGGGTCAGAGAGAGCTCCAGGAGCAGGTCCAGCTCTTCCCACACTCACTCACATCTCTTCCAGGTGACTCCGGTGTCCACATATCTGTCTTTACGCATTTGCGTCGTCGGTCTGGGCAGTGCCAAGCTCCCTCTGCTCTCACACACTCTCACACACTCTCACACACACACAGCAGCTGAGCCGTGCGTAATCTCCAGCCAGGGTGTGACTTCTCCTCCTTCTCCTTGTTTTTTTTTTTTCTTCTTCTTCTTTTCTCCTCCACGTTAATGACAAGAGAGTGGAGCAGCTCAGCTCTCAGCACACACACACACACACACACACACACACACTCTGCTGTCTTCCTCCTTCCCTGCGCTCTGCTTCCGTGAAAACGGGCGTTGCTGGGATTCTCCTCTCCAGACCCGCACCGCTCTCCATTCCCCACTGCGCCCTCAGCGCACTTTGCGTAACACTGGGCTACATGTCATACTACACACACACACACACACACACACACTGTCTCACACACACACACACTGTCACATCAACAGCTAGGTCGAAAACCCTGTGCCCAGACAGTATTCCTTCTTCTTCTTATTTGTCTTTTTCTTACATACTATCTAGTACATTGCTATGTGCTTTCTGGGTTGCCAGATCTTTCCAAATCACGCCTGTGCTGCTGGTCAGGTATGTGTCCACAAACTTCTGGACTTCTGGTCATATAGTCATTGTCTCAAATTCTCTCTCTCTCAAAAAAAAAAAAAAAAAAAAAAAACTCCTTCAACATTTTTATTCGAGACTCTCGAGAATAAAAAAAATTATTTGGAAATTTTGATGTAAAAAAATCTATATTTTTTTTATTTGTTGATTTTTCATATCTGCAATTTTTTTTTTTTTTAAAAAGGTATTTCAGAAAAATCATGCATCACTCAGGATCATTTCATCACTTAGAAAGAAGGACTATGTTCCTTTAATTTTGCTGAAACTAATTGATATTTGTGGCTTTATTTATTTATTTATTTATTAAAGAACTTGAAAGAATTGCTGGACCATTATATTATATATATATATATATATATATATATATATATATATATATATATATATATATATATATATTATATAATCATTCTAAAAGGATTTTTTTTCTTTTCTTTTTTAAAACAAGATGATTGCAACGACACGAAGAAGCGAAGATTCGTAATGTTTTATTTGATCTCTCTCTTTTTTTTTCAGTAAAAGTGGCAGGAGATAATGAGCCTGATGAAAACCTGATGATGTAAATAAGCATGGAAACCTCCCCAACTCCTCTGCCCTTGTACACTCATTTATGAGATGAAAAACTTATTGAAGAAGCCTTCAGACTAGCTGTTGTCAAGTTGTAAATTAAAAACAACAACAACAACAACAACAACAACAACAAAACAGGTTAGGTGTGATATCTCATACATACCACAGCAATGACAAATCAGCATTATGTCACTCGGTGTTTCTAAAAATATCTGGGTGTGGATGAATGATTTGAACTTTTTCTTTATTTTAATGACTGTATAATGAAGCAATACAGTTTAAAAGAATTATATGGCTGTAAAACCGCCAAATCACCACCATGCACCCAGCCAGGAACATTCCAACCCCATCACAACCACCAAACCCAGAGTGAAATCTCCCAACATGGCAACCACGTCCATCTCCATGAAAGCGCTCCTTTGACGTTGCGACGTTTGCGTACGTCACTGCGTCACTGCGCTTCGTGAATAGCGAGGCTCCGGAAACGGCTTCCTACTGGACACTTTAGTGTACTACCTGCTGGAAAGTGTAAATTACTCCATTATTTCATAGTCTATGTAGTGAACTTATGTAAAAAAAAAATAATAATAAATAAAACATTAAAAAAAAAATAAAAAAGACTGAACCTGGCGCTGCTGCGTCATTTCCTGTTTCTCAGCAGCTGTTTCTGCACTATATAAATAATACAGGTTCAGTATTTAATAACACGTGACGAAATCTTCTCACTTGTCGTTTGGGTCGTGGTGACGTCACTAGGCGCCATGTGACGTCATGGCTTCTGTAAGGAAACTGCCTGGATTAAAGCACATTTACAAGGTTTACTGACTTTCTGAGACTGAGACGGTGTCACCGGTTTAAAACAGACAGAAAGAGCGACAGAGAGCTAAAACCTGCAGCAGCGGCCGTCTCTCTTCCTCAACTCGATTCGATCCCCGATGACGCCAAATTCGCGTCATTTGCATACTCGTTGGCGAATGATTTGCGTATTCAGTGAACTGTCATAACGTTTGCATAACGAAACGTGTTCCATGAGAAAGGAGGATTTTCTTAAAACAGAAAGGAGTTTATCAGTACAGGAAATAATGTACTGTAAATCATATCTTATAGGAAGCAGAAGTCTTTGGCACGCCAGTCTAACGATTTACATCGTATCTATCACAATATCAAAGTCCAACCATCTATTTATGTGTTTACAAAATTCTATAATTTCTTTTCAGAATGCAAAAAGAAGAAATAGAAATGAAATAGACATGAAGGAGAAGGTTACTTGTACATGTTGGAAAGAATAGAGTTTAAAGAAGTGTGTGGGTGAGACCAACAATGGTGAAGAGTGATTGGTTGTTAGGAACAGTGGTGGTTAGTGATTGGTTGTTAGGAACAGTGGTGGTTAGTGATTGGTTGTTAGGAACAGTGGTGGTTAGTGATTGGTTGTTAGGAACAGTGGTGATTAGTGATTGGTCATTGGGAACAGTGGTGATTAGTGATTGGTTGTTATGAACAGTGGTGATTAGTGATTGGTTGTTGGGAATAATGGTGATTAGTGATTGGTCATTAGGAACAGTGGTGGTTAGTGATTGGTTGTTAGGAACAGTGGTGATTAGTGATTGGTTGTTATGAACAGTGGTGATTAGTGATTGGTTGTTATGAACAGTGGTGGTTAGTGATTGGTTGTTATGAACAGTGGTGGTTAGTGATTGGTCGTTAGGAACAGTGGTGATTAGTGATTGGTCGTTGGGAACAGTGGTGATTAGTGATTGGTTGTTATGAACAGTGATGATTAGTGATTGGTCATTGGGAACAGTGATGATTAGTGATTGGTTGTTAGGAACAGTGGTGATTAGTGATTGGTCATTGGGAACAGTGGTGATTAGTGATTGGTTGTTAGGAACAGTGGTGGTTAGTGATTGGTTGTTAGGAACAGTGGTGGTTAGTGATTGGTTGTTAGGAACAGAGGTGATTAGTGATTGGTCGTTGGGAACAGTGGTGATAGTGATTGGTTGTTATGAACAGTGATGATTAGTGATTGGTCATTGGGAACAGTGGTGATTAGTGATTGGTTGTTAGGAACAGTGGTGATTAGTGATTGGTTGTTATGAACAGTGGTGATTAGTGATTGGTTGTTAGGAACAGTGGTGATTAGTGATTGGTCATTGGGAACAGTGGTGATTAGTGATTGGTTGTTAGGAACAGTGGTGATTAGTGATTGGTCATTGGGAACAGTGGTGATTAGTGATTGGTTGTTAGGAACAGTGGTGATTAGTGATTGGTCGTTGGGAACAGTGGTGATAGTGATTGGTTGTTATGAACAGTGATGATTAGTGATTGGTCATTGGGAACAGTGGTGATTAGTGATTGGTTGTTAGGAACAGTGGTGATTAGTGATTGGTTGTTATGAACAGTGGTGATTAGTGATTGGTTGTTAGGAACAGTGGTGATTAGTGATTGGTCATTGGGAACAGTGGTGATTAGTGATTGGTTGTTAGGAACAGTGGTGATTAGTGATTGGTCATTGGGAACAGTGGTGATTAGTGATTGGTTGTTATGAACAGTGGTGATTAGTGATTGGTCATTGGGAACAGTGGTGATTAGTGATTGGTTGTTAGGAACAGTGGTGATTAGTGATTGGTTGTTAGGAACAGTGGTGATAGTGATTGGTTGTTATGAACAGTGATGATTAGTGATTGGTCATTGGGAACAGTGGTGATTAGTGATTGGTTGTTAGGAACAGTGGTGATTAGTGATTGGTTGTTATGAACAGTGGTGATTAGTGATTGGTTGTTAGGAACAGTGGTGATTAGTGATTGGTCATTGGGAACAGTGGTGATTAGTGATTGGTTGTTAGGAACAGTGGTGATTAGTGATTGGTCATTGGGAACAGTGGTGATTAGTGATTGGTTGTTATGAACAGTGGTGATTAGTGATTGGTCATTGGGAACAGTGGTGATTAGTGATTGGTTGTTAGGAACAGTGGTGATTAGTGATTGGTTGTTAGGAACAGTGGTGATTAGTGATTGGTTGTTAGGAACAGTGGTGGTTAGTGATTGGTTGTTAGGAACAGAGGTGATTAGTGATTGGTCGTTGGGAACAGTGGTGATAGTGATTGGTTGTTATGAACAGTGATGATTAGTGATTGGTCATTGGGAACAGTGGTGATTAGTGATTGGTTGTTATGAACAGTGATGATTAGTGATTGGTCATTGGGAACAGTGGTGGTTAGTGATTGGTTGTTAGGAACAGTGGTGATTAGTGATTGGTCGTTGGGAACATGGGCTTGCACAAACGTAGCTCAGTCTGGCTTTACACACTGGAGGTGAGTGGACTGAACCTGCTCTCTCGTATGACTCGTATAACCAGGAGCTGCGATGTGAGCTGGAGAGCCGTATAGAGGACTAGACAGTCACGAGATTGGATAGGTTCTTTTTTATTTCTCCAAATAAAGAGGTCTAAACTGTCACTAAATCTAGCAACAGACTGTCTAAGTTGGCAAAACTGTTTCAGACTCGGGTAGGAGGTGAGGCCCAAAGTCTGATGGTGAAATTGTATGTTAGAAGTGACTGGGATCATAATATAGTGGCACTTTGTATATTAAATAATATTAAATATGTTAAATGTATTATATATATTAAATGTTTTATGTACAGATGTATCCTGATATTTTATGAGACTGTTTATGTATAAATAGTACTGTTCGAACAAACTGTTCCTTTAACGTTTCAAACCGATCTTTCTAGTTTGTTTCATAACACAACACCCATGCTAACTGAACAGCTACACACACACACACACACATATAGTGGGCTGCAGTCCTATTTTCAGTCCACAGAAACCATTCCTTCCAGTTGCACAATTCTCCACCCCCTCCGTTTGGAGCTGAAGTGGTACGTTCCACCTCCTCTCTGTCCTCCGGTCCCTGCTGCATCCTCCATCACTGCACTTCCCTGCATTCTCAGGTTCTCCTTGAGGACGATTTTGTGGCCTTTCTCAGTGTCACTTAAAGTCCAGCTTTCTGAGACTTCTATCTACTCCGTCAGCACAAGATTAGCACAAGGTCAAAGAGGAATAAAGGAAGGACGGAAGAAGGTGCGTAGTCTTTCTGCTATTTTATTTATGATGCCTTTTCCATTGGAGGTGAATGAGGAGGCCTGTGGCCTATAAGGCTAAACTCGATGGAGCTCATCCTTTTCTCCTTTTCTGTTGAACATATCTTTTTTAGGGCTCAGCCTCTTCCTCTCTCTCTCTCTATCACACTATCCCTCTTTGTGTTCTTATTTATTCCCCCACTGAGTCCTCGCCCTCTCTTGTCCTCCATTAGTGCTGCGTATGACTCATGTAGATTTACAGAGACACAGGGAGGGACAGAAGGAGAGTATAACACACAAGACAGCTTTGTTTCGTGTCGGGTGACATGTATCACATAATTGCATTGTGTGTGTGTGTGTGTGTGTGTGTGTGTGTGGATCAGGGTGGTTATCAAGAGCAAAAAGGCTGTTTCTATTCTTGATTACTAGGCTCTTTGTGACTGCTTTAGACTGCTTACCCAAGACACACACATGCACACACACTTTCCCATGAGACGACTCTACGGGATGTTATGCTGAAAACCCGGTAATTGCCCTTTGGGAGACATCTCAACATGGCTTCATGTGTCAGTGCGGTGTTAAAGTCATACACATGACTCAGGATAGAACAGTCACTGAAGATCCTGTCCTTTAATTTAGGATCAGACTCTGTAAGACAGGTCAAGAGTGAATGTATAGTGTTCTAAAAGTTATGAAAGGCAAGAAATGATGTATTCTTATTATCTATATATTGTGTGTCCTGTATAAATATAGCTCTATTCTTCTTTATTTCTATCCAGGACATCCAAAAGTACCCGAAAGACAAAAAACACCCCCCACGCATTGACCATCCATATGGAGTCGAAGGCTAAGAGCAGCGTGAAACCAGGTACCAAGACAGAGAAGAAAGAATCGGCACCTCCTCCAAAATCGAACCCTGCTCCTGCCGAACCTGCACCGCCTACCGAAGAGGAAAAACCTGTGCAAGATGGCAACCAAGAGGGAGCGCAGGAAGGGAACGAAGCAGCTGGGGGCAGCTGTGAAACCCTGGAGAACCTGAAGCCGTTCCTCATTGGTGGAGCTATTGTAGCACTTGGAGCTGTATTGGTGGGCTTGGTCTTATTAGCCAGAAAGAAGTGACAGCGTGATATGATTGGCCAACAGGTTCATGGGTGATTGGGTCACAGCCTAACAGGGGGGTGGTGTTTAAAATATCGTCGGGGTGGGGAGCCACCGTGCTTACTTTTCATTAAGCTTTGATTTCAGCACTAGAGTAGTCATCACAGTAGTAGAAATAGATGAAGCTCACTTAGGCCTTGTTGAATGTGAATGCGACCTTCACATAAATCCAGTAATGTGTAGTTGTATCCTCACAGACCAATGATATAACGACGCAGACGCACGCTTGGGCGGAATTCAATGAAATAAAAGCCAACTTGAGACGTAGCATACTTTCTGTAAAATGAATTACAATTTATATTCTCCAGTGAACTTTCACCTAATAATAATGCTAGCTAGGTAACCAGTGCGTTTTTTTTCCCATTAACATGAGAAAAAAAAACACCCAACTGCTGCTAGTCGCCCTGGAAATCAGAGTCAGAGCTGTTGCATCAGATTTTGCAGCAGATCTGAAACCTTCTTCCAGGAGTCTCTTGCAGGAGAATATTTCCAGCAGGGAGGGCGTGCGGAAATGGGCCTGAATCCCCCAAACTACCATACTATTACTTTAACCATCATTTTAACAGACAGCGTTCTCAAAACAAGGTTAGATAAAATGGGAATAGTCTGTGAGGCCGCAAATACACCGAACCCGGATTACACCACATGCAGACACACAGTCAGTAGATCCTACAACAACAACAACAACAACAACAACAAAATGGACAGCAGCAGAGTGTATTTACTCGAGTTCTCTTGATCAGGTTACTCATCCTTCTGATCTCTTACAGCCTCCAAACAATATGTACCTGAGGAAAATGTTAATTATCCTTGAAATAAAGTGCAATGTAAGCGTATTTTCTTATATGATTGACCGTGATTAAACTTGTAATACAACCCAGGATTATATTTATACATTTATGGATTACAGTGTAAGAGCAAGAGTCAGTTTGATTTGATGTAAAGCAAGTCAAGCGGTTCAGTACCGATAAAGAGCAGATGAGGGCTAAAATGTGTGTGTGTGTGTGTGTGTGTGTGACAGAGACTATAGATATAAGATAGATGCATTGATGGATTACTGCAACCTGAATAGTTATGTGTCTAAATGTATGTCTCTATAGTCATATAATTATTATTATTATGATTATTATTATTATTATTTTCATGTATCCATGTTTGTCTCACATTTCTGTAACTCATGTATGAGCATTTTAGCAACTACTGGATTTAATCATTATTTAATTATTTTTCATGGATGCATCCAGTCCTTTTGCTTGACGAATGAAACTCATCCATTTCCTGGTGACCATAAAGTGTTAAAAAGAAAAGAAAAAGAAAACACACTAATGGAAACACATTAGAGCGTTTAATGGTGACGGAGATGCGGATCAATGTCAGTAAGACAGCTGGACTGAAATGGTCATCATGCAAACTGCCTTTGTCTGGACATGTAACCAGTTATTAAAGACAAAGACGATTTTTCCGTTCCCTCAAGTGCGTATGTAATGCAATAATACAAATAGCACTCTGTAGATCAACTGATAGACCTGTAAAGTATGACGAGATGATACTGATTATTGTTTAGAATGTGGAATCAACATGCTGAGACGTTGGAGAGATGGGACGCTGGACGGTATTAAAGAATTCTATAAAAGAGGAAATAGAAAATATAGCCGTGTTGAGAAATGTTATGTTCTGACAGACATATTTTTCTGGTTGTTTTGCGCTCTCCTGCTCCTCGAACCCCCTCCCTCTGCTCCTTATGTACAATAAAATCAAGATGGCTGAAATGCAATGTGGTTTGACCAAAGCAGTTTTTTTTTTTTTAAATCAGAGTGCTTGTGTTTCTCAGTCTGGGCTGACAGAAAATAGTTTTATTAATACTAGATTATAATTCCTGCTGAGACAGGTTTATGAGTGTTAGCTTTTTATTCATTATTTCTCTGTCAAAATAAGAGCAATGATGAAGGAGGAATAACGAAGTGGTGTTTTGGTGGTTTGGTTCTACAACTTTACCTTGTGGTTACAGAGATATATTTTTATCAGACGTCTTCTACACTATATGATTAAAAGTTTGTGCACCCCTTACCATTCACATCACACTCATATGTGTTTATTGAACGTCCCGTTCCATATTTATTCCTCCTTTGCTGTTAAAATCTTCTGGGAAGGCTTGTCACTAGATTTTGGAGCGTGGTTGTGGGGATTTGTGTTCATTCAGCTACAAGAGCATTAGTGATTAGTGAATCAATAAATAAAGTGTTCATTAAGTATTTTTGTTTTACTCCGGAACTGTTTTCATCCCGAACTCGTTTCTTCCGGTGCCATTTTCCGTGAGCACAGCAACCCGGAAGCGACGCATTTTCAGCGTGTGTGTGTGTTTGTGTGTTTTCTCGTCTTTTCTCGAAGCGTGAAGAAGGTGAAGAAAGGTTTTTTGAAAGATTTTTGCTCATATAGTCGGTAAGTATTCTGTTCTTTGTCTTGTACTCATAGTATAAACATTTAATTAGACATTTAATTAGACATTTAATTAGGCGAGTGTGAAGATGTTGAGCTGTGCGCGCGTGCAGGACTGAGAGGAATGGTGGTGTTGAGTTGTTGAGTTGTTGATGTCTGAGCTCCAGTCCCATGTGTACAATCATCTTGTAATCTTTGGCTCACAGGACTTGCAGAACTTCACTATGATCATCCCCATCCGCTGCTTCACCTGTGGGAAGATTGTAGGGAACAAGTGGGAGGCTTACCTGGGTCTCCTACAGGCAGAATACACAGAAGGGTAAGAGAAAGAGACAGAAAAAGAGGGGAAAACCTCTGTAAGTGTTATTTTCTCCTGTCTGTGCACTAAAGTGTGTATTTTTGACATAATACGCTTAATAAGAACTGCTTACAGTCACCCATAATTATAGTGGAGGCCCTAAAAACCCCCAAACTTATTAATATTTATTTTTATTTATAGAAATAAAACAGTCTTTAACACACAGCACTCAGCACTTTCCCAAAGTTTTCCCATAGATAGATAGATAGACTAGTAGATAGACTTCATAGTGGAAAGACTAAAGGAAAACTTTCTTAGTCTTCCTATTCAAACTGATATTTCTAATATTAATTTCTGTAATATACAAATAAAACAAAAAGGAAAAGATCCACTGTATCGAACGAATGAAGAGATTGCAAGGAAAACGAGAACGTCTAATTAGTGCTGGAAAAGTCCTCAAACTTTAAACATTGTGGAGTTTTATCCTGAATATCATATCTGTATGAAGAAATGAGAAGAAGACAAATAAAAAAAAAAAAGGTTCAAACTACTTTTTGGATTGTTGTGTGTAAATAATCGCTTCATGCAAGTCCTGGTTTGGTGTCTCTTTCTCTTAAAACGTGTCGATTTCAAAGATTCTTTGGTGTCTTTACTTGACTTCCATTAATCACATACACATAGCTTTTATCTCCTTTTCTACTGATTTACTATAAAAGAAAATGTAAAAAAAAAGATTTCTGAATTCTTGTTGTGGTTCCTGATGACCTTTTAGTCATTTGTTTCACGGATCTCGTCTTGCGTGTGATTTGTTTCACTCAGAGACGCTCTGGACGCCCTGGGCTTGAAGAGGTACTGCTGTCGCAGGATGCTGCTCTCTCACGTCGATCTGATCGAGAAACTGCTGAACTACGCGCCGCTGGAGAAATAAGACTTAAATGGCTTCATCTCTCTCTCTCTCTCTGTGTGTGTCTCTGTCTCTAAACCGTTCTGATTGTGTTCACTGCACTGCCTCCTGTGGCTTCCTTACTCTACTGAACACATCCATTCGTTACACGCACAGGACGCAGTGCAGTGCTCGTATTTCCTCTTCTGATGTTTTATAAATAAAGTAGTAAAGACGACATGTTCATGAGAATCTTCCTGAGTAATCACACCAGCCAGGGAACGAAGGTGTATGAAAGCTTGAGACTTGGTGATTTTTAAATTATATTTGACAGGTTTTAATCACAAGAGTAACGTTTTTTTGTGTTTTTGATTTTTTTTTTTTTTTTATTCTTCTACACTTTTTGACTCGTATGCAGGGGTGCCAATATTTACAGTAAAAAAAAAAAAAAAAAAACTCAGTTAGTTGCTCTTTAATTGCTTGAACCTGAATCAAACCCTAGTTGTATCCTTCCACAAGCTTCCCACAATACTGTGCTGGAATTTTCTCCCCTTCCTCCTGACAGAGCTGATGCTACCACCGCCATGCTTCACAGTTAGTTCGGTGTTCTTCAGATTAAAAGCCTCACCCCTTTTCCTCCGTAAACAGCGCTGATCATAACGGCCAAAGAGTTGCATTTTTGTTTCAAACAGTGCTGATCACCTTCACACTGGTCTTGGAGTAAGAGCTTCTTCCCTGCACAAGTCCTTCAGGCCATGGTGATGTAGGACTCTCTTAATGGTGGAGGTTCATACTTTGGTTCCTGATGCCTCCAACTTGGACCAAAGTTCATTCAAAGCTCAGGTTAATTTCTGCCTCCTTCCTGAACGATGGAGTGTCTGTGTGGCCCCTAGATTTTTAATTTCTCATACAGTTGTCTGTAAAGATGCTCGTGGTACCTTCAGGTGTTTGGAAATTGTTCCTAAGGAGGAATCAGACTTCTGTAGATCCACAGGTTGTTTCCTGAGGTCTTGGTTGAGTTGTTTGGATTTTGTCATGGTATCAAGTGTAAAAAGGCACTGACTTTAAAGGTAGAGCCTTAAATACAGGCACATGTGCTCTCCCAATTAATGCCTTATTGTTACAACTGGCCAATCAGAAGCTTTTAAAAGTCATTACATCAGATTTCTGGAATCTTCCAGATTGTTTAGAGACAGTAAACTTGGTGTATATAAACTACTGACCCACTGGAATTCTGATACAATTATTATTATTTTTTTTCATGTATTGAGCTATTTTCTAAATTTGAAACAATCGTATAAAGTAAATATTTAATTGATCACACCATTTCTGCCGTAAGCTCCACACCGTCCCGTCCACCAACTGAACCACACTAGACATTTTGTGGTCAAATTGTTTTTTTTTTTTTTTCTTCCTTTGCTTACACTTCACATAGAAATTACTGCATTTATGTGTTACAATGCTAACGCGACTCTTTAGAGTTTTTATTTATTTTGAATCACTTGTAATGAATAATTCACTCAAAAAATGCAGAATTTGATAAATTCCTTCTAGTTTGCGTTAGTGAATTGTGTCGTACCTTAAAAAAAAAAAAAAAGAAAAAACCAAAAACACACAAAACAAAACAGTAGTTCTCCTACACATGGGAGTCACGGCACATACAGCACACCAGCAGTGGAATACAGGTTTTTTTTTTTTTTTTTTTTTTTTTTTTTTAATTATTGTACATTCGTGTTTCATTACAAAATGAAGGAGGAACAAAAAAAAAAAAGATGGCATTGACTTGTTTAAGGTGTTAAAACTAAGTAAATTGTGGGTGTACCGAGGTATGATTCTTTAGTCAGCCAGTAAAAACGTGCCTGTTTTTTTTTTTTTTTTTTTTTTTTTTTTTTGGAAAATCAAAACTTCAATTCCTATACAGAACCATTTACACAACAAAGAGCATGGCATCTTTTTTTTAGAAACTTTACTGAAATGTTAGGAGCGGAGAGAGTGTTGGCGTTCGGCCGCGCCTCCTCATACACACTGGCATCCACTTTTCTTCTTCCATGGACTGAAAATGGTGCGAAATGTTCTGGAAAGAGTAAAGATTAAACATTAAATGTTATCCTTATAGAAAGCTTGACAATATAAATGATACAATAACGTATCAGAACGATCGTACGCATTAATATAAACCTTTTTGCTGTCAGAGGTGCTGTTATAGAAAATAACCTTCTGACCAATCAGAATCGAGAAGGAGGACAGAACACGTCTCACCCATCAATGCCTGTCCCTGTGCTCTCGGTCACGCCCTCGCTCCCGCTCTCGCTCCCTGTCTCGCTCTCGGTCTCTGTCTGTGCTGGACGAGCGCTCTCGATATCGATCCCTCGATCGGCTCCTTGCTCGCTCCCGAGAACGGTGTCTCTTGCTACAGGTGTGCAGAGAAGGACAGGATTATGTTCCTTGTCAACAGATGACCCAATGGAACAACAGATTAGGACACACACACACGCACACCTAGAAGGGAAGCATTTGGTCTCTATGGAGTTCAGACAGTCGTTAAGGGACTCGACTAGCATGCGGCAGCGCTTGTCATAGAACACACGAGACTGTTTGATCACCGCCGTTGCTGTGTAGAGGGTCTCTATGGCCATCCGGATGTCACCTGAGAGAAAGACAGAGGCATCGTGCTTAGACAAATGCCAACAAATAAACGGAAATGTAAAAAGACCTTAACATTTTTCTTTTAAACTTAACCTTGTGTTCATGCTAACACGTGCTAAGTCGCTGATTTTGTCTCTAGCTACTTCACAACATAAATGTGACAAGCCTACTACTGACTGTCTGACTTTTACCTCTTGTGGTAATTCTGACTAAATACAGATATTATGCATCATACATAGAAATGTTGCACAGGAAACAAAAAAAAATATTAGGGAAGTTTGTGGAAATGAGACCTGACGTAGCTGCAGAAATGGCTTTAGTGATGGCGCTGCTCGCAATCGTTCTGTTCCTGTTTATCAGCTCATCAAAGTCTCCGTCCCTGTTAGATATAAGACGAGAGGCATTACGTCTCTCAGAACACACTCACACACACGAAATCAAACGGCGCACAGAGTTCACAGTGCTGCTTTTCCTCTCGACTCAATCAGCTAATCACTTGGATGCTGAAATCAACTGAAATTTGAAAGCGGACAGGGAGCGCCACTTCCGAGACACGCCCCCTGACTGTAGCGAGAAATGATCTCCCGATATGTATGTTTAGCTGGTGCTTGTAGTTCTACTCAACCCCTGCCTAATGTGTATAGGAGTTAAACCAAAACCCGGTAAAAAAACAGGTTCTCCTCACCCCGGCTGGCTGAATGCTGTCCTGCTGCTGCTGCTGCTGCCGCTGCTGCTGTGTGTCGCAGGACTCGGGGGGAAGAAGGCGGGGTTAATGTGTAGCGAGGGTGTGTGTGAGTTTTGGGTGTGTGCATTGAGAATATGTGCGTTGGGGATGTGTGCGTTGGGGATGTGTGCGTTGGGGATGTGTGTGTTAGGGATGTGTGCGTTAGGGATGTGTGCATGAGGTGAGGGTGGATGGAACAGGGGAGGAGGAGTGGTAAAAAGAGGAGGAGGAGGAGGCGGAGGAGGAGGAGTGTTATAAAAAGAGGGCATGAGGGGAGGGGGTTTGGCTGGAGGGAACATCAGAGGCAAAGGTAACGAAGGCAGGTCTGACGGAGACGAGGCGGACGAATTCCTTCCGTCGGCTCGCTCGGAATCACCTTTAGGGGTCAGACGCAGAGGTATTCCTGTTTCGAAAGACAGGACATTAAGTGATTAACTGACATTAAGCTAGTGTCAGCTTCTCACACTCATTTCATTACGTCTTTAAATGACAGTACACGAACAGAGCTGATCTAGGGTAGCAGGGTAAGTCTGTCCATCTTGCATATTTACAGTTTAACAGCTCAGTGATCAAAATGATCGTAGGAGATCCGTTTCCGAGATTCACTTACGTTTTCTGGCCTGAGCCTCAAAATCAGCCAGGTTTTTCCGTGAAACATGACGACACTCCACTTTTTCGCCGTTTATCTTGCACTGTGGCATGGTCTCTAATAAACGCTTGAAAGACTCTTCTGTGGACACTACCATCTCAGCATAACTGCGAGATACAGATACAGAGATGTTTAAAAAAAAAAGTGCTGATGGGCACAAAGAGAGGGAGAGAAAGAGAGACAGAGATAGAAAAAAGGGAAAGAACTCACCCTTTGGACTGACCATTAGTCCTGTTCTCTGCAAACTTAATTTCTACGATATCTTTCACACCCTGCCTCCGTGCCATTGCTATCAGATCGCTGTCTGACGTCCACTTGGGTTAAAAAAAAACAAACAAAAAAAAAACAGAAATGATTAGGATTAGAAATAGAAAAAAAAATCAATTTCTCAACTAGACAGGATTCAACAATATTTAGCATGTAAAATGTAAGATAATATTTTTATTGCAATTAATAGCCAAACAAATTCATAATGAAGTTTTGCTCAAAATAAAATACAGAAGAAGTGATATTTCCCTTTTCTGAGAAGAGAAGAGAAAATCTGTTTACTTACTTATAATGAAAGTCTAAAGGCAACTGCCGAATTCCATCAATAAACGTTTAAAATATGCAACTAGATAAGAGCCCAGCTTCAACAATACAATATCTGCACTCTATTAACACCAGTGCAGTTTTATCCAAATTTACAACAATCTGGTTACTTACAGTTTCCCCGAGTGTCTTTGTGTTATAATAAAATCACATCAACACAGCCACACTAGTGAGCGATAACCATGTGTTTAACTACACGATTATTCAGCAGCCTGTAAGGGGTCGTAAGGAAGGAACTTGTGGGACCTCAGCACAAGGGGCTCTTGGGGAATCTTGGTGGATTAAGTCGCCTCATCCCTTTCAGCAAGGTTGTAATACATTATGCGCCCCCAGAAAGATGCCGGCCGTGGTGCAGTGACGAGTTGTAATGGACACCATGTCCATGAAGAAATTGGGACTTGGGAACTGCACCGGATCTGGCTGATAAGATCCACACAATCACCTATGGGTTATAACACCTAACGGTTATACAAGGTCCATGTACTAGGGGCATTTGTGCTCAAGATTGTTTCCTGGACAGCTAGGTCACAGTCCTTGTTCGTTCTGGGGCTAAACACACAAGTGCAACTGGCCTGGCTGTGGGACAGCACACTGTAGTCTTTCTCCTGCTCAACACACCTGATTCAACTAATCAGCTAATTACCAGTTGCGGTGAAGTGGGTGTGTTAGAGCAGGGAAAATAAATATATGTAGAACGGGGGGTACTAGTAAAAGTAGCAGTGAAACCCAAGGCCTTGCTAGCCATCTCGGGGGCACAGATAGGACTCTGTGGTGTGGCTGCTGAATTCTGTGCAGTACGGATAGAACCAGCAATAGAGACAGAACAGAGTACGACAGATGGTGAGGCCTGTCATGGGCCAGTGCATCTTTCCCCAGCAGGCTGTCCAGCTTTGCTTTGGAGAATTGTCCACTTCTGGGTCCAAGTGGTACTCTCCTGGGCATACACTGTGCCCAGTGGGTGAGTTGCTCTCAGTGAGGCTAACCGTGGATGGGCTCACCTGAGGAAGAAGAGGGCTGTCCAACCTTGTGCCGTCTTAAGTACTGATACACGCTATATAGACAAAGGTATGTGGACACTTGACTATCACACCCGTGTTCCATAGTTGATCCCCCCTCTGCTGTTATAATAAACTCCACTCTTCTGGGAAGCTTTCCACTAGAGTTTGGAGCGTGGCTGTGGGGATTTGTGTTCATTCAGCTACAAGAGCATTAGTGAGGTCGGGTTTAAATGGTTTAAATCTAGTTTCCATCTAGTTCTAGATTTGTAAAGGGCTGAACTGGTTCTTAAAAGCCCTCCCTTTTCAGACACTATGTTAATGTCATTTTGCACTGGGATAATGAGAAATAGCATTGCACAAATTAACTGTGGCTGCACAGCATGAATTCACGTCATTTAATTTGTGCAATGCTATTTCTCATCACCCCAGTGCAAAATGCCTTTTAAGATTTGCCTTCCAAGCACAGGAATCCCAGTTCAAAGTTCTGTCTGTGTTTCTGAGATGCATGCAGACCGCTCTGTCTTCCCTGATGACTAGAGGCATCGGGATACTGCCATATTTGGACGACTGGCTCGTGTGCTCCCTCAGCAAGGAGCAGGCTGTTCAGAACACATCCATGCTCCTCGCTCATATTACAGTGCTTGGTCTCAGTGCTTGATGAACTCTCAAGAGCTCCCAAACACTAAGACAAGCCAGACTACTCATCAGCAAGAAGCTGGATTCATTGGATTAATAGGAATAGACGCTAGCCACCGAGCCATTTCTCACTGCGCTGATGGCACCCCTAGTTTCCTTGGGCTTGCTGGAACTAAGAGACCTTCAGCAGTCAATTATGATCCTGTTGCTGAAACTCAAACACTACAGCAAGAGATGTGTCCTTGTCTCAGCAAGAGGGGCACAGGCTCTAGCTGGAACAGAGCATTTCCCTCACTGACTGAGTGGTGACATGGGGCATGGAACCCCTGGGGTCAAATCAAAACACAATCAACCAGCTAGACCTGAGGGAGATCCCTATGGAACTAAGGTTTTCTTACTAGTTCTGAGACAGTGCCACATTCAGACAGTCAGATACACTACATGGCCAAAGGTATGTGCACATCTGATCATCACACCCATATGTGGTTCTTTCCCAAACTGTTGCTACAAAGTTAAAGCACACAGTTGTATAAAATGTATTTGTATGCTGTAGCATTACAGTTTCCCTTCACTGGAACTAAGAGGCTCAAACCTGTTCCAGCATGACAATGCCCCTGTGCACAAAGCGAGCTCCATGAAGACATGGTGTGTGAAGGTTGGAGTGGAAGAACTCGAGTGTCCTGCACAGAGCCCTGACCTCAACCCCACTGAACACCTTTGGGATGAACTGGAACACCGACTGAACCCCAGAACTCCTCGACATCCCAACATCAGCGCCTGACCTCACTAATGCTCTTGTAGCTGAATGATCACAAATCCCCACAGCCACGCTCCAACATCTAGTGGAAAGCTTCCCAGAAGAGTGGAGGTTATTATAGCAGCAAACACACGGGGAATAAATCTCTAATGAGATGTTGCTGTGCTTTACCAGAGTTGAGCTTCGCTACTTGTAACGTCACATCACACCTCATTTGCATGAACCAAATGGAAAAACCTCAGTGTTAACCCAGAGGAAATGACCGGTCACTAATCATTTAGTGTCAGCGTTGAAAGCTCACCCAGGTAAAGTTGCCGACGTAGACAGAGAACCGTTTTCCTCCGCCAGATTCCGCCACCGCTGCTCCTTTCCCATCCTCCTTAGAGTCCAGCTTTCCCAGAGTCCTCTCGCTGTCCACCGATCCAGTTAACACATCGTCATAAAGAGCGTCAGCTTCTGCCTCCAAAGAGTCTCCACCCTGCAGCACACGCACACACACACACACACACACACACACACATTTCCCCACTCATCTGTACAGGTTTGCTAGAGGAAATGGCACTGCGCTAGCGATGATGTCACGGATCTGATTCCTATCAGCAGGGGTTTCACCTGTTACCTCGGTGAGTGACTCCCAACTACTTTGGCAAGAAAAGTGATTTCTGGTGGAATGAAACTAGTTCAGGCAAAATTCTTGCAGTCGCATCAAACTGTCTGCTGAGCCTGGCTACCTACGAACGTACACAATCACTGCTGGAGGTTATTTTTATATCAACTAGCGGGTAATTATTTAGCGGCCGAGTGCGAGAGCAGCACTGATAATCAGAATCATTTAATTCACCATGTCCACTGCCGTGTATTGGGAATTTTTCTTGGTGTTTGATCACAACACAACAACAACAACCACCATCCTAATACAGCAATATTGCGCCTTAAGTGGAACTTCGTAGCCTCAGTGGAGGTGGATATAGAGGCTGGAGGTCGCGTGTTGCTCTTTTACTTGGACATTATTTGTTGTGGCTTAATCATGGATGCACCTTCAGTGTTCTTTTACCACAAGTCCTGTAGTCTGCGGGTCTGATTTTTTTCTTTTAAAAGTGATTATTACTGACATGATGGTGAAAACACTCAACACACTCATCACAACGCTCGCACTCGACACACTAAACACAACGCTCGCACTCGACACACTAAACACAACGCTCGCACTCGACACACTCATCACAACGCTCGCACTCGACACACTAAACACAACGCTCGCACTCGACACACTAAACACAACGCTCGCACTCGACACACTCATCACAACGCTCGCACTCGACACACTCATCACAACGCTCGCACTCGACACACTAAACACAACGCTCGCACTCGACACACTCATCACAACGCTCGCACTCGACACACTAAACACAACGCTCGCACTCGACACACTAAACACAACGCTCGCACTCGACACACTCATCACAACGCTCGCACTCGACACACTAAACACAACGCTCGCACTCGACACACTCATCACAACGCTCGCACTCGACACACTAAACACAACGCTCGCACTCGACACACTAAACACAACGCTCGCACTCGACACACTAAACACAGCGCTCGCACTCGACACACTAAACACAACGCTCGCACTCGACACACTAAACACAACGCTCGCACTCGACACACTAAACACAACGCTCGCACTCGACACACTAAACACAACGCTCGCACTCGACACACTAAACACAACGCTCGCACTCGACACACTAATCACAACGCTCGCACTCGACACACTAAACACAGCGCTCGCACTCGACACACTAATCACAACGCTCGCACTCGACACACTAAACACAACGCTCGCACTCGACACACTAAACACAACGCTCGCACTCGACACACTAAACACAGCGCTCGCACTCGACACACTAAACACAACGCTCGCACTCGACACACTAAACACAGCGCTCGCACTCGACACACTCATCACAACGCTCGCACTCGACACACTAAACACAGCGCTCGCACTCGACACACTAAACACAGCGCTCGCACTCGACACACTAAACACAACGCTCGCACTCGACACACTAAACACAACGCTCGCACTCGACACACTCATCACAACGCTCGCACTCGACACACTAAACACAACGCTCGCACTCGACACACTAAACACAACGCTCGCACTCGACACACTAAACACAACGCTCGCACTCGACACACTAAACACAACGCTCGCACTCGACACACTCATCACAACGCTCGCACTCGACACACTCATCACAACGCTCGCACTCGACACACTAAACACAACGCTCGCACTCGACACACTCATCACAACGCTCGCACTCGACACACTAAACACAACGCTCGCACTCGACACACTAAACACAACGCTCGCACTCGACACACTAAACACAACGCTCGCACTCGACACACTCATCACAACGCTCGCACTCGACACACTCATCACAACGCTCGCACTCGACACACTAAACACAACGCTCGCACTCGACACACTAAACACAACGCTCGCACTCGACACACTCATCACAACGCTCGCACTCGACACACTAAACACAACGCTCGCACTCGACACACTAAACACAACGCTCGCACTCGACACACTCATCACAACGCTCGCACTCGACACACTAAACACAACGCTCGCACTCGACACACTCATCACAACGCTCGCACTCGACACACTAAACACAACGCTCGCACTCGACACACTAAACACAACGCTCGCACTCGACACACTCATCACAACGCTCGCACTCGACACACTAAACACAACGCTCGCACTCGACACACTAAACACAACGCTCGCACTCGACACACTCATCACAACGCTCGCACTCGACACACTAAACACAACGCTCGCACTCGACACACTCATCACAACGCTCGCACTCGACACACTCATCACAACGCTCGCACTCGACACACTAAACACAACGCTCGCACTCGACACACTAAACACAACGCTCGCACTCGACACACTAAACACAACGCTCGCACTCGACACACTCATCACAACGCTCGCACTCGACACACTAAACACAGCGCTCGCACTCGACACACTAAACACAACGCTCGCACTCGACACACTCATCACAACGCTCGCACTCGACACACTAAACACAACGCTCGCACTCGACACACTAAACACAACGCTCGCACTCGACACACTAAACACAACGCTCGCACTCGACACACTAAACACAGCGCTCGCACTCGACACACTAAACACAACGCTCGCACTCGACACACTCATCACAACGCTCGCACTCGACACACTAAACACAACGCTCGCACTCGACACACTAAACACAACGCTCGCACTCGACACACTAAACACAACGCTCGCACTCGACACACTAAACACAACGCTCGCACTCGACACACTAAACACAACGCTCGCACTCGACACACTCATCACAGCGCTCGCACTCGACACACTCATCACAGCGCTCGCACTCGACACACTAAACACAACGCTCGCACTCGACACACTAAACACAACGCTCGCACTCGACACACTCATCACAACGCTCGCACTCGACACACTAAACACAACGCTCGCACTCGACACACTAAACACAACGCTCGCACTCGACACACTCATCACAGCGCTCGCACTCGACACACTCATCACAGCGCTCGCACTCGACACACTAAACACAACGCTCGCACTCGACACACTCATCACAACGCTCGCACTCGACACACTAAACACAACGCTCGCACTCGACACACTAAACACAACGCTCGCACTCGACACACTAAACACAACGCTCGCACTCGACACACTAAACACAACGCTCGCACTCGACACACTAAACACAACGCTCGCACTCGACACACTAAACACAACGCTCGCACTCGACACACTAAACACAGCGCTCGCACTCGACACACTAAACACAGCGCTCGCACTCGACACACTAAACACAACGCTCGCACTCGACACACTAAACACAGCGCTCGCACTCGACACACTAAACACAGCGCTCGCACTCGACACACTAAACACAGCGCTCGCACTCGACACACTAAACACAACGCTCGCACTCGACACACTCATCACAACGCTCGCACTCGACACACTAAACACAGCGCTCGCACTCGACACACTAAACACAGCGCTCGCACTCGACACACTAAACACAGCGCTCGCACTCGACACACTAAACACAACGCTCGCACTCGACACACTCATCACAGCGCTCGCACTCGACACACTAAACACAGCGCTCGCACTCGACACACTAAACACAGCGCTCGCACTCGACACACTAATCACTACGCTCGCACTCGACACACTAAACACAACGCTCGCACTCGACACACTCATCACAACGCTCGCACTCGACACACTCATCACAACGCTCGCACTCGACACACTAAACACAACGCTCGCACTCGACACACTAATCACAACGCTCGCACTCGACACACTAAACACAACGCTCGCACTCGACACACTCATCACAACGCTCGCACTCGACACACTAAACACAACGCTCGCACTCGACACACTAAACACAACGCTCGCACTCGACACACTAAACACAACGCTCGCACTCGACACACTCATCACAACGCTCGCACTCGACACACTAAACACAACGCTCGCACTCGACACACTCATCACAACGCTCGCACTCGACACACTAAACACAACGCTCGCACTCGACACACTAAACACAACGCTCGCACTCGACACACTAATCACAACGCTCGCACTCGACACACTAAACACAACGCTCGCACTCGACACACTAAACACAACACTCACACTAGACACAGTAAACACACTAATCACAACACTCGCACTCGACACACTAAACACAACGCTCGCACTCGACACACTAATCACAACACTCGCACTCGACACACTCATCACAACACTCGCACTCGACACACTAATCACACTAAACACTCGACACACTAAACACAACGCTTGCACTCGACACACTAAACACAACGCTCGCACTCGACACACTAAACACAACGCTCGCACTCGACACACTCATCACAACGCTCGCACTCGACACACTAAACACAGCGCTCGCACTCGACACACTAAACACAACGCTCGCACTCGACACACTAAACACAACGCTCGCACTCGACACACTCATCACAACGCTCGCACTCGACACACTAAACACAGCGCTCGCACTCGACACACTAAACACAGCGCTCGCACTCGACACACTAAACACAGCGCTCGCACTCGACACACTCATCACAACGCTCGCACTCGACACACTAAACACAACGCTCGCACTCGACACACTAAACACAACGCTCGCACTCGACACACTCATCACAACGCTCGCACTCGACACACTAATCACAACGCTCGCACTCGACACACTAAACACAACGCTCGCACTCGACACACTAAACACAACGCTCGCACTCGACACACTCATCACAACGCTCGCACTCGACACACTAAACACAGCGCTCGCACTCGACACACTAAACACAACGCTCGCACTCGACACACTAAACACAACGCTCGCACTCGACACACTAAACACAACGCTCGCACTCGACACACTAAACACAGCGCTCGCACTCGACACACTAAACACAACGCTCGCACTCGACACACTAAACACAACGCTCGCACTCGACACACTCATCACAACACTCGCACTCGACACACTAAACACAACGCTCGCACTCGACACACTCATCACAACGCTCGCACTCGACACACTAAACACAGCGCTCGCACTCGACACACTAAACACAACGCTCGCACTCGACACACTAAACACAACGCTCGCACTCGACACACTAAACACAACGCTCGCACTCGACACACTAAACACAGCGCTCGCACTCGACACACTAAACACAACGCTCGCACTCGACACACTAAACACAACGCTCGCACTCGACACACTCATCACAACGCTCGCACTCGACACACTAAACACAACGCTCGCACTCGACACACTAAACACAACGCTCGCACTCGACACACTAAACACAACGCTCGCACTCGACACACTCATCACAACGCTCGCACTCGACACACTAAACACAACGCTCGCACTCGACACACTAAACACAACGCTCGCACTCGACACACTCATCACAACGCTCGCACTCGACACACTAAACACAACGCTCGCACTCGACACACTCATCACAACGCTCGCACTCGACACACTAAACACAACGCTCGCACTCGACACACTAATCACAACGCTCGCACTCGACACACTAAACACAACGCTCGCACTCGACACACTAAACACAACACTCACACTAGACACAGTAAACACACTCATCACAACACTCGCACTCGACACACTAATCACAACACTCGCACTCGACACACTCATCACAACACTCGCACTCGACACACTCATCACAACACTCGCACTCGACACACTAATTACACTAAACACTCGACACAACACTCACACTAGACACAGTAAACACACTAATCACACTAAACACTCGACACACTAAACACTCGACACAACACTCGCACTCGACACACTCATCACAACGCTCGCACTCGACACACTCATCACTACGCTCGCACTCGACACACTAATCACAACACTCGCACTCGACACACTAAACACAACGCTCGCACTCGACACACTAAACACAACACTCACACTAGACACAGTAAACACACTCATCACAACACTCGCACTCGACACACTCATCACAACGCTCGCACTCGACACACTAATCACAACACTCGCACTCGACACACTAATCACAACACTCGCACTCGACACACTAAACACAACGCTCGCACTCGACACACTAAACACAACACTCACACTAGACACAGTAAACACACTCATCACAACACTCGCACTCGACACACTCATCACAACACTCGCACTCGACACACTAATCACAACACTCGCACTCGACACACTCATCACAACACTCGCACTCGACACACTAATCACACTAAACACTCGACACAACACTCACACTCGACACACTAAACACAACACTCACACTAGACACAGTAAACACACTAATCACACTAAACACTCGACACAACACTCACACTTGACACACTCAAGACTCAACACTAGACACTCAACCCTAAACACACTAGACACTAAACACACTCAGCACAGAGTAGTGCTGCTTTAAGGCTTCTCTCTCTCAGACCCAGAGCCATCACTTATTTGCAAATACTGTGTTACTTCAGCTCATCAAAGCCCAGGAGCAGAGTTTGGGCCTTCATTCTCTCTCTCCCCCCCCCTCTCTCTCTCTCTCTCTCTCTCCCCTTCTCTCCCTCTCTCCCTCTCTCTCTCCCTTTCTCCCCTTCTCTCTCTCTCTCTCTCTCTCTCCCCTTCTCTCCCTCTCTCTCTCCCTCTCCCTCCCTTTCTCCCCTTCTCTCTCTCTCTCTCCCTCTCTCTCACCTCCTCCGTGTTTAGATCTGCGTAGATGTCGACCTGCTCCGCCGCCCCTCCATCAGTCTTCGCCATCACTGAACCCGCCTGTGCCTCTGAACACTGCGCGGATGATGATGATGATAATGATGGACGTGTGGATTCAGTTCAGAGAAACACACAAACACACACAGACTCGCCTCTTAATCGTCCCTCGCTAGCCAGCAAGCTGCTCGCCTTATGATGTTTTTCCTTTCCCAGCTGCATTCTGACTAACCCCGCCTTCCTGCGCTCTGGTTGGCTAACACACTCTCACATTCCGCATTCCGATTGGCTGTCACAACACACCGGAAATAATTATCCAATCCGAGGGAAGGGGGCGGGGTTTCTGGAATACGGGTGGGGAAAAAATCGCCCAATACCGTACTGTATGTTACCTGAAATAAATTCCGGAAGAAACACAGTCGGGTTTAATAAAGTACCAAGTAGTATGTAAGATTAGAGTTCGATCTATTTTAAGTTGTAGTGGATAACATCTATTATTTTTTTATTATTAAACTATCACTAAGCTGAAAAGCGTGTGTGTGTGTGTATATTAATATACGTTTACCATCTTGCAGTAAAGGTAGCTACGTCACCGTGTAGTCCATTTTGAGAACCAAAGAGAACTACATGTCCCGAGAAGCTGCTCGGCGATGACGTCATACGGACAAATCAGAAGCCGGAGTCTCATCCGGGGATTTTTCTGTGTTAGCATTCGCTTATGAAAGACGGGCCATAATGCTCTCAGCAGCAATAAGGAGCACTGTGAGTATTTCTGTTCATGTGAAAGTAATTATTATTCATTTTAATTCATCATTATCTGAAACAAAAGCTAAAAGATAGTTTAACGGTAGAGGGAGAGGTGAAGTTTACTGTTCTAGCTATGCTATGCTATGCTATGCTATGCTATGCTAAGTTAAGGTGAGTGTGGGTGAAGGTGCAGGTCACGTGGGTTTGTGTTTATTGTTAGAAATTGCAGGAGTTAAAGCAAAAACACATTTCGAGACGTGCTGTTACAGGAAACTAATCCACACCTTGCTGAAAGCTGATTATTTTCCTACAGCAGCACGACACGAAGGTTTTTTTTTTATCCTTTTATAGTTACATGTACATGTTCAGGAACTTCCATGAAACAAGTTCCTCATGTTTCCTCAACCAGTAGCTCTTCTTTCTCCCTTTCTTAAAGTTTATATTAAGAAAAAAAGAAGAATGGCCGTTGCAAAGCACTGACACTGGAGACTCCTTCCATAAATGTTAATGTTATGAATTTTCTGCGACTCCAAGCCTTAACAACGATACATTTATTTTATATAAATGAACTTTATAAAATAAATAAATGTATTTTATTCGCCTGGAGTGTGGAAAAGCAAAGCACACAAATATATAAGCTGTTTTAAATCATTTGTTATTTAAAAAAAAAAAAGTGTTAAATAGGTTTGGAAGAATTTATCATTTTAAATGTTATAAATAATGTTGACTGTTTGTGAGAAATATTGAATAAACTGCTGGTGTTTCAGTATCGAACAAAATGTCTCATAAAATATACTTCTGTTAATTAAATCACAAAAAGTGACTTTATTTTAAATTAAACATTTAATCTCATATAAATATGAAATACAGATTTAATGTTATTAAAAAAATACACTGGAATTGACTTATATACATGAATATTTAAAAAATAACTTTACATATCAAATTTGTTTGATTGTATAAGTATTTACTAATTCGTGGATTATGTGATCTGCACCATTGGATTTATTAGATTACATTTTATGAGAAAATGATGATTATTTTAAGTGCTGTAACACAAATGACAAAAAAAAAAAGTGACGCATTTGTTATAAAAAAACAAAATAATAAGATAAAGAACAAAAATCAAGTTAAAAATAATGTCAAGATGTTAATAAAAACTTACCATTATCTTTTAGGGTAAAACCTGAATTGAAAAATTAAACATTTTGTAGGTCAGAAAATCACACTATTTTGAGAATAATCCTTATTTTTTAAATTTCAGATTTTAAATTTATTTATTTATTTATTTTTAAATTTCAGATAATCTAGTACAGCTGTAACATTTAGACATTTTATTATGTCAGTAACATACCTAAGTGACTACACACCAAAGGAATGCTCCTTGCACTGAAGTACCAGTCTAGAGGGAGGTGTTGTGTTGTTATAGGAAACTAATCAACGCCGGTGTGGTGTGATGCGACCTAATGTGCAGCAGAGGAGGAGTCTGGTTTATACCTGACGCATGGCTTTGCGTGCGACATTATTGTCCACACACTCACCTGCGTATCTTATGTACATCAAGAAGATTTCAAAGTGACATCCACTAGACAAAACTTCTGTCCATCAGGTTTCTAAGTCGAACTGTAAAATGACGAGCTCCGTCTCTCTTAAAAGACTCCGCCGTCGTCGTGATTGTTGTCATGAACTGCATCTCAAATCGAAAACTCTGACCTTACACTGAGAAGGCTGGGACACAAAACTCATCTTTCAGTAGGTGTGAAGGCGACATGAGAGGTTTTTAAAATTTAAACACTACCTGTGAGAGGAAACACGGTTGGTGTTAGTAGTCACTATTTCTAATTTGTAAAATAAACGAATAAAACCAAAGAGGAGGTTTTAAGGTTCTCTCGCGACCCCATTTGTAAATCAAACGACCCCACATCGCGTAGTTTGGAAACCCGTGAAGTAGAGCGTCTACCGTACAAGTTCCTGTGACCGAGTTGTTACCATAGAAATATAATTTAAAGAGCCAGTGCGTTAATATTAGCCTGTGAATTTAATTGTTATTGTTGGAGCTGTAATGCGTGATTTCTTTTTATTACCAGCTCCTGCATGGCGTTCGGTCTCCTCTGCGTTCAGCCGTTCCGGTGTCAGTGCTGAGTCGGTCTTACCGCGGTGAAGCTCCAGAGTCGGAGCAGGTCGAGATCCCACTGCCTCCATGGGAGGAGAAGAAAAACGAGCCGGTAGACATCAAGAGGAAGCGCCTGCTGTATGAGAGTAGGAAGAGAGGCATGCTGGAGAACTGCATCCTGCTCAGGTGAGGCGCATTTCCACCAAGGTTTCAGTACCTTCAGCAGAAACGCAGAGCTGAGAACCCTCCTGAGCTCAGCGTGTGGTGAAAATATATCAGCACAGTAAACACAGAGACTGAAGTTCCTAAAGTTCCTGCAGTGGAAATGCAGCTAAAGTTCCTGCAGTGGAAACGCTCCTAAACTTCCTAAAGTTCCTAAAGTTCCTGCAGTGGAAACGCTCCTAAACTTCCTAAAGTTCCTGCAGTGGAAACGCTCCTAAACTTCCTAAAGTTCCTGCAGTGGAAACGCTCCTAAACTTCCTAAACTTCCCAAAGTTCCTGCAGTGGAAACGATCCCAATGTTCCTAAAGTTCCTGCAGTGGAAACGATCCCAAAGTTCCTAAAGTTCCTGCAGTGGAAACGTAAAGTTCCTGCAGTGGAAACGCTCCTAAAGTTCCTAAAGTTCCTGCAGTGGAAACACTCCTAAAGTTCCTAAAGTTCCTGAAATAGCTCCTGCAGTGGAAACACGTCTATAAGTCTAAAATCTGATGTACGTACAATCCCCTCATGCAGCTGACTTCAAAGAAGTGTCTACCAATATTTATTTATATAAAATATTAAGTGTGTGTGACGTGCATGCCTAAGAATTAGGTCCCAGATTTACAGCTAATAAAGGAGTTGTGCTGCATGGGATCTTCGTAACTCTAGCTCCTGTAACACACATCTCCTTGTTTTTTTTCATTGGTTTTAAGCCTTTTTGCCAAGCGGCACCTGGAGAGCATGAGCGAATCGCAGCTGCGACAGTACGACCGCCTCATCAACGAGCCGAGTAACGACTGGGACATCTACTACTGGGCAACAGGTGAGATCTCACGCAAACACGGGCAGGTCCTACAGCGTGGGATCGTCCTCACACTGACCAGTGCTCAGTGAATAAACATTAATGGAATTCAGTACATTCTTTATGAGCTTGGCTGTGTGTGTGTGTGTGTGTGTGTGTGTGTGTGTGTGTGTGTGTGTGGGTTCATTTAGAAGCGAAACCTACCCCAGATGTCTATCAGGGAGAAGTCATGGACCTGCTGAAGGAGTTCACCAAGAACAGAGAGATGGAGCAGAGACTGGATGCCCCAAACCTCGAGTACCTCGATAAAAGCAGCCAGTGAGGTCTTTATTCTCCTGCTGCGCTGCTGCGAATGTGGCTCGTGACCAGTGGGCGGTGTGTTAAGAGAGTGTGTTAAGTACGCAAGGCTGAGGTATTGTATTACCCGATGGGCCAGAAGAGAGATTCATTTGTGACCCGTGACAGTTGGACTGAGAGGTTTATTACTTGTATTTAGCTTGTACAGTGATTATAATGTGAAACTCTGGATTGTCATATTAAAGATGAAGATGATGATGATGATCAGTGCCTCCTTGTTGAAGTAACTTCAAAAAGTAAAGTGCTTTAAACACACGTCAGCCACAGTCCTGATCAAAAAGACATCCTTCGTAGATCTAAAAACGCATTTAAAAATGAACATTAGTCTAATTTCCTTAAATAGCCATCCAAAACTTAAAACCAAAAACTAATAGATTCAAACAAATCACGTTAAAAGCTTAGCGATGGTCGATTTGAAATCGTTACCCATTAATCAGTGTCTTCAAACAGCAAAAGCAAATTGCTTATTAGTCATTATGCTGTGTGTGTGTGTGTGTGTGTGTGTGTGTGTGTTTAATAAATTTATTCATAAGTCACTGCCATGGGGAAAAAGTCCCAAAAGTTTTTTTTTCCCTGCAAAAGTGAGTTCACCAATATACACCACTATACTTCCCATATATATATTTTTACACCAATGTACTGCTTAAAAGAAGTTCAAATACATTAAATGACCCATGATGAAGGAGGAAATAAAATGAGTGAGTTGTGTTATGAATAACTGGCCTACAGGGGGCAGCACAGACTGATCCATATATTTATTGCATAAATATGAATGAATATAGTGTGTGTGTGTGTGTGTGGGAACTTCCCTCTGCGAAACATTTATATTTCAGTAACCGCTTGTGTGCTGATGTGGAAGTATGTTTGGCTCTTCATCTTGCTGAAAGTCGTATCTATGGCCAGGTCCGAAGCCTGGTATGTAGCAGAATTCAAGGGGTAGGTTAAGTAGTGGGTTTGAATTGGCAAGACCAAATTGGGAAGAAAATGGCAGAAATTCAGACAAAGTATAAACTCTGGCCGAAAACAAAATTGATTTTGGGGACGTTGTCAAGCCAGAGATGGAGCACTAGGAAACAGGAAGTCGTAGAAATCTAAGAAATCTCTCTGCCCTTTCTTTTTTTCTTCTTGAAGTATTATTGGCATGAATATTAGGTGGATGCAGCGTGCACTCACGTGCGTGTGTCTGACATTATGTGAACCTGATAGTATGCTGGGGTTTTATCCCAGCGCCAGACCCATCATTTCAAGGTGTGGGGTCTGCTGTGCCACAGTGACCTGTTCATCTGAGGCTACATCTGCGGCGGAAAAATCACACTGTATCTGCAGCAGCTGCAGCAAGACAGCTTGTCCGTTACCTGACGTCCATCATCAGCCCAGCAGGTAGCTCGTAAGCTGGAAAACACGCATCCGTCCTCATCCAGAACCTCCGGAGTACCATATATGTGACACTCTTAAGGATTCCTGAAGATAATGCAGCACTAACCACACAGCTTTCATTTTGAGGATTTTAATGTATGCTGACATCAAGGCATGTTTTTTCCACATTTCCTATACTCTCAAGGTTTTCCGCACACCTTGCTGGGAGGCATCTGTCATTACAATTTCCCTCTGCAGGGAGAAAACACACACTGGACCAATGCCTCAAGGTATGCGCAAACTACTAACGACACCTGCCATTGTGAAATTGCAAAAAGATAAAAAAAAGCTTCCCAGAGATGTAGAAAGTCTGCATGGGGCTATGTGCGGCCACTCGCAAATTCACGACCACATCCATAATTGAGAAGGCTTTCATGGCATCCAAGTCGAGCCTCATGCCACTGAACAGTCTAGACCTTTCATTTCTAAATGTAAGATCAGAATATTTGTCTGGCTCAACACCTGCCAGATAATGGAGTACACTCCAAGAAACTCTCACACACTTTGTGAACACACTGGGTGCCAAAGTTAATTCAAAAGTAAAAGGGTACGTCACTCTGCTGATGTGAAAGCAGAGAAGTCCAGAAATGTATTAGTGGCAGTTTTTTTTTAAACAGGTGTCTGGCAGTGGTATTGGATGTTGCATTCTCATCTGCTTTAACAATCCCAGTGATCTTTAATACTTTGCTGCAACGTCTTCCATAGCTTCATTAGTATTGAGGGTAGGATTCCTCTCCCCATTGCACTTACAGTTATAGCATCATATACTTTGTGAGCTAGTGCGTCAGCTCCTCTATGTTCCTCTATGCCACGCTGGGCTTCATCTGCCTGTACTAGTGCATCTCCACCTGCCACTGTGAGTAATATGCATTTATCAGGTCGCAGCTTCAACGCACTCTTGAACGCTTATAAGATCTCTTTAACAAAAGTGACTATACCATGAATTGGTTAAGGCATTAGATCAGCTGTTTCGGATGAAAGATCCAGCTTCAGTTTCATTAAGGCAGACTTGATATTAGTCTGCAGTGCATTTGCCACTGCTGCTGAGCTGCACTCCTGCATTGATCATCAGAGCGCTCCGATGGCAGGCCATCAGTGCTCTCTGGCAGTGTGGGCTCATTATTCAAGTTTAGAGAACCACTGAGAGTACATCAAGGGCTGAGTCTGTGGACAAGGCAGCTGTATCAAGTTCCTCCGAGTTGCGCACCTCATTGCACTATTGCATTGCAGCTGCCAACTCCTCTTTGTTACAACATCGTAAAGTGCTCACTCTTCCTGTTTGAGGGGGCTGAGTAGCCGAGACTTCTGCCCATTTCTGTTAATGAAAGCAGCCATTTCTGCTGTTTACTTTTCTCTCTAGTGCTACCAAGTAGTATCAGAGAAAGGATAATGAATAATCTGAAGTGTTCGTAACTTGTTATTGGTGCAAGCTCCCAAACAGCACGACAGGAATTGGCCGTGCTCTCTGCAACACTAGCCAGTCGTGGGCAGGACGGCGCTTTCCTCTGAGTGCGTTACACAACATGAGATGCAGGTGGCTGGCTACACGTCTCAGAGGAAGCGAGCATTAGCCTTCACCCTCCCCAGTTTGTAGCTGTTGCATAGTAGGGGGAGAGCTGACTGGTGGGAGAGAATTGACAGGTGACCAACTTGAGGAGAAAAAGAGAAATTGGTATTATACTGTAGTTAGGACAAGGCTCTGTATGAGCTTGTAGAAGATGCTCGGCTTCCAAACAATTTGGGCATCGTTTATTGTCCATCATCCAACTCCATCAGAACAAACAGCTCGCCAAGTGGGTGGGAAAGTTCAACAATACACTACAAGTTATTACTCACTCTGTGGATGCAGTGCCATGCTGCTACATGCCAACACAAACAATATGCCACTTCCTCAACCCCTCAACAAGACGAGAAATGAAAAGAGGATGAGTGTGGAAAAAAAAACACTTCTACTTTTAACTAGCTACATTACCTGCTTGGCTATCTAGCTGTTTCACAATTCACTTTAATATTTGGTTGTGAAAATTGTAATGCTTTCCAATCAGAAGAAATGGATCAAACTTTACATACTTATTTCTTGGGATTTTCTATGATGCTTTTCTTGCTAGACATTGGGCCCCAGCACGCTAACAAATAAACCTAATTAACATGTTTGCCTTGCATCTCCAAGGATGGGAGTTCGAATCCTGCCTCCACCCTGTGTGTGCAGACTGTGCATGTTCTCCCCATGCTTTGGGGGTTTCCTTTGGGTACTCCGGTTTCCTCCCCAGGTCCAAAGACATGCGATGTAGGCTGATTGGGATCTCTAAATTGTCTGTAGTGTGTGTGTGTGCGTGTGTGTGTGTGTGTGTGATCCCATCTTGTGCCCCGAGTCTCCTAGGATGGGCTCCAGGCTCCCCGTGACCCTGTGTAGGATAAGCGGTATGGAAGATGGGTGGATGGATTGGATGGAGATTTTCGCACTAACCCTTTACATCAACTCCAGTGTAAATACTGAGTGTAATGCTATATTGTCTTCTCAGAAAGTTCCCCCCCGAAGGACACAGGTAACTCCTATTAAACTGTATTATTTGAAATTAGCATTAAAAGTGAGCGACACCCCCTAATCACCCCACTAACTCCACACTCTGACACCCATGTAATATTGTAATAGATGAAGTTATCATCATATTCCTTGGAATGTGGTTTCCAAGGTTCTTTATTTGCTCTCCTGACATTTTTAAGGCAGAACAACCTCCACGCCTAATTTTTCATTGAACAGATGGTGAAACGTTGTGTGACATTTTCTGTGCACATTGCTTCTCCTGGAAAATTAGTAAGACATCAGGCTTGTTCATGTAGGATTCTGTTGAATGCCACAGGCTCTGAAATGGATATCAGAGGCAAAGCAACAAATTAGCAGCATACCCAAAACTGTTGAGTAATTAGTGACAAGATACACGCTACACTGTGTAAGCGACCGAAACCCAGGGCTTGAATTTGGCTCAGGATGCTCTCTCCAAAATATCAGCTAATGGCAATATGTCTAGGAACCGTTTCAGTCACTCTGGTGATTTATAATGTTGAGTAGAAGTAAGTCGGAGCAACTGGACAAAGCCATTAAGATTTGAATGATGTAATGTCAGTTCAGTATTACTGACTGTAGGAGGATGTACAGGAGACGAGGCTGTATTCGAATGATGTCAGTTTCTCATTTTATTACAAAATTCATGACTTTGCATGTTTTCTTTCCATCCATCCCTCTCTCTCTCTCTATCTATCTATCTTACAGTCTGTCTTTCTTTTCATTATCTTTCTTTCCATCTCTCCTTCCCTCCTTCTCTCGTTCCACGTCTCCCTCTTTCACTCTGTCCGTCTTTCGTTTTCTTTCTGTGTCTCTTTCCTCATCTTTCTTTGTCATTCTCTCACTCTTACTCTGTAACTTCTTTCCAGTTCTAAGCTTCATGTCTTTCAAACATCAAAAGCCATCAGCACAAGGGTTCGTTTTCAGCATCAACATCAGATTGTTTGCTGTTAACAAATGTCTTGAGGTGGATTATTTTGGACTTTTGTGGAACCAAACATAAGCGCATCACCAATAATCTGAAAATACACAATGGGTATGAAGAAGTGAGTATGGGGCTGATTTCTTCTTAGTCCAGAGAGCAGATTACTAATATTAGCATTGTAAATAGTTCTGGTCTTAACAGTTATACCAGTAAAAGCAGCAGTGTCTTAGTCCTAACAGTAGAATAAGGACAACAGTAATAAGAGAGAAGCTCAGCTGGACTGCGGGGGGTTTTGGAGTGGGGACGAGTGTTGCTTTGTGTCCTCCTACGAGGAAGATCTATCATTTTGCCAGTGGAGTCATGCTGCTGAAGCTTGGGATTAGTGTTTGAAATTTGGGTGTGAAAAATTTATTTATTTTTTTTTCATTTTTCACAGTACAGGATGAAGTGCATGTCTGTCTTGAGCTCTGCAGCGAGCAGTCTGTAGGCCGCCAGCTGTTTCTGTGCCTACTGTTGCAAGACTGTGTGGACTGAGTCTGTACCTGATCAGGATCTGTAACTGCTTTGTCTCTCTGTTTACAGCTTGATAATTTACTCAGACTTGTAGTTGCACATCGTCAGTGTTATAGCTATTTTATTAAATGAAGTGGTCTGGGCTCTGTGTTAGTGCTGGTTATAGGGTTAGTGAGCCACAAAACCGGCTCTTCGCTGTGTTCCTCGGTGGTGATATGTGTACCGATGATGCTCAAACAGTTCTCTAGAATGGGTTGTGTTTGATCTCGTTTTCACTGTGTTGTCTGTGTGGAGTCCATTTGAGGTTTTCCAGTGGTCCAATCCATTCCAGGTTCCTCCTGTGCTCCAACCCACACCTTGGAGATTTCCTTGTGCCTCGCTACCCCATGTGATATCATCACCATGGGGCTGTTTAAGTTGTAAGCAAGTTGGACCTGATCGAGAACCTTGTGTACCCTGGTGTACAGTAACATTTTTCCTTCTTCCAACTATTCTGCTACGGCTTAACTCTACACCAGCATGTAATTGTAACACCGACTCTTTTCACCAACCCAGAAATTGCACAAGATCAAACTGACAAACTCAAATGATGGCTCGATGGCAAATGACCATGGAGCAGGGGGCAGAGTCAGGAGGTGGTCAGTGGCCACCCCACAACTGATCTAAATCAGTCAATATTCTCCATTCCGATTGGTCAGAAAATGTAATTTAACAATGAAGAAGGTATAAGCAATGCTCTGAAGAAACTTTCTGTAAGGATACATTTATTTAACATTTATTGAAGAAGGCTTAAGTGTTAGCGCTTTGAGGTAAAGTTGTTCTTTTAAGTTTTACTGCCATGAGGAAGGTCTTCAGGAGAGAGGACATTGTGCTTTGTAGTTACTCAGTCACATGCATGCTTTCGAGAGAGAGAGAGAGAGAGAGAGAGAGAGAGAGGAAAAAAGAGAGTGGTGAGGTAATGACGTTTGATGATGAAGTGTAATTCTTTGGCAAATTGCTGTGGAATAAGTGGAATAAAATACTTTTGGATGTGTATTTATAGGAAAAGAGCCACTGCTTTGTGTCTGGCCACATTACTACCCTGTCACTACTTATTATCCTATAACACCATGCCCCGTTGTGTTTTATTCCTTATTTTAAATAAAGAACAATTTATGTACAACAAAAGAAGCACGGTAATTTCACTTAAATTGGTATCTGGAGCTATCCACGATTCCCTCTATCTTGACTAGAACCCCAGCCCCAGCTGAAGAGATGCAGCTCCTTTGCATAATGCTGCCACCACCATGCTTCACCATGGCTGAGGTATTCTTTGAGTGATAAGGTGTCATGTTTTTGTGCCAAACATAGCTTTTAGAATTATGGCCAAAATGTTCTCCCTTATTCTCATCAGACCACAGTGCATTTTGCCACATGGTTTAAGGAGATTTAGGCAAGCTTGGATATTTTTTTTCTGTGAGGAAGGGCTTTCATCTAGCCACCCTACTCCATAGCCCAGACATGTGAAGAATAAGAGAGATTGTTGTCACATGCAGAGATGAATCAGTACTTGCCAGATATTGCTGCAGCTCCTTTAATGTTGCTGTAGGTCTCTTGGCAGCCTCCCTGGTAAGTTTTTGTCTTGTCCTTTTGTAAATTTTGGAGGAACGTCCTGTTCTTGGTAATGTCACCGTGGTGCTCCATTTTCTCCACTTGTTGATGATGGCCTTTATGGTGTTCCATGGTTTATCTGATGTTTTGGAAATTCTTTTTTATACCCCTCTCCTGATCGCTATCTTTGGACAGTGAGATCCCATAAATTCTTTGTAAGCTCTTTGTGGACGATGGCTTCAGGAGTCAGATGAAAAGGTATCAAGAAAACCCTACAGAAACAGCTGATCTTTATTTGGGGTTAATCAGAGTCACTTCACTGATGACAGCTGTATGACGATTACTTTTGAACATGAGTTTGAATGTGATTTGTTCATTCTGAGGACAGTCACTTGCCCCATTATTAAAGGGTGTGTGCACTTGTGCAACCAGGTTATTATAAGTTTTTTTTCTCCCCCTAAGCATTTCCCTTTGTTTTTCACTTGAATTTTGTTGGTTGCTGTATTGACAATGCAGCATTTTGATGTCTCTAAACCATGCTACATTACAAAACATGTGGAAAAGCCAGGACTAGGCAGCTTGGTCACACTGTAGCTATGATTTTTCCACTTAAAACTAACACTCGAATAACGTCACATGCACTGCCTGCTCCCAATAATGCAATGCCAGTTACATAAAGCATAAATTTGTCCTAGGTAGCAAATGTTAATGTTTTATCATCAGTAGCTAACCTGCTAGCTAATTGCGTATAGTGTTCTTGAAGTTTTTTTTAGTGTATGCAGTGACGTGGTGATGATGAGGCCAGGGTAAGTGTACTGTCTAGGGTGAACTGGTGAACTTGAGTGATTAGTGATTTTTCTCTTTCCCCCTGTTTCTCTCTCTTTTCTGTCTCCTCTCTAGGCATACGCTCCCGCTACACCCTCCGCTCACTGGAATTAATTGATTGTTTTGTGTGTGTGTGTGTGTGTGTGTGAATAGATTGCGTTTTTGGCCGGTGATGTAAAAGATCTGGCCGCGTCACAAATGTGTTCGAGGGCTCCGTGCCATCTTGATCACACGCCACTGAGTGACTCGAGTCTCTCCACTGAGCCCAAGAGAGACAAATGGACAGAGTGGGAGAGAGAGAGAGAGAGAGAGAGAGAGGAGGGGGGGGGGAAGAAAACTGAAATGGAGAGATACTCTTAGAGAACGACAAGTGAATACATAAAGAGGGAAGGGACAGATGAAGAAATAAATGGGCAGAGATGGAGAGATAGAAAGACTTAAAGGCAAAGAGACATGAGGTGGAGAAAAAGAGATGTAGCGAGATGGAAAGAAAAAGATGTGGATGGAGAGAGGAAGACAGAGATGGATGCAGATAAAAGAGAGGCAAAAGATTGAGAAATGTAGATGGGGAGAGTAAAACAGTGAAAGTGGCAGATAGAGAGAAACATAGCTCTAATAACCCCTCTCTCTCTCTCTCTCTCTCTCTCTCACTAACAGCTCTCCATGATGTTGTTTCTTCTCTGATTTTCTCTTCTCTGCTCATCATCAGGCAAATCTTTCATCTTCTGCCAGAAAAGTCGCTTTGAAACTGAAGCAGAGAGAAGAAGCATTGCATTTCATGTGTAGAGCTTTGTTGTCGAGAGAGAGAGAGTGAGACAGAGAGGAAGAGAGGAGCTATCCCCCCATCGCTGCCGTATGCATGCAAACCCCGACCTCTCTCCCACCTGAGGGACGGTGTGCATGCGTAATGATAGTGCACCATACACCAGCACATTCCTGAGTCAATATACTGTACATCCAGAGCAAAAATATCCACGGCAATATAAATCAGGGTGTTACCACATGATGCATCAGATGGTATCAAATTAAATAGGTAGAAGTCTGTAGGTATAATATCTCACACATCATGTGGTAAAACCCTAAATATGTGCAAAAGTCAGAGACCACCCTTTTGTTTTCAATCAAATGGCCAGTTGTTGCTGTTAATTATTTGATGATGATGAATAAATTACAGCATATTAATTCCATTCATTTCAGTCAAACAGCCATAAAGTACGTATTTATTATTCATGCAGGTCAATATTAAAAATCAATATCACAAATGAAATATTTAAAGATTTCATACTGTTGAAGAATTTGTGTGATTTTCTGTTAAATACATTTTCCCCTTCTTGCTCATTATTGTTATAAATGTTCATTATTGTTCATAAATCACACAAAAGGGTGACTGACTTTTGCACAGTACTGTAAAGCTCTGAAGACTACAGGTTTTATTTTCCTGAACATAAACTTCCTGTTCTCTTCCGCACTGATCTCAACCAAAAATTTCATTCCAGTTCCACTGAAAGACTCCTAGGTTTATAACCTGATCTACTTATGGACCAAAAAAAACCCCCAACAACATTACTGCTAAAAATAAAAAAGTCATTTCTGGTAGGGAATTAATTGCTGATTAATTCAGCCAGTTCTGTTCTTTTTACTAAATTTCTTTTCTCAGTTAGCTAGTGAGGTTTTAGACATCATCTTTAAGCAGAATGACCACTGCATCTGCTAAATTGGCTTCTTACCCAGCCTGATCCTTGCAGACAGAAAGCCAGAAAGTTCTAGAAACTAAGCAAAATAAAGCCATTTTCTCCATTAAGAATGACTTATTAAAGGAAATGTTTTCTTATATCAAATTATATTATTAGCATTTTGGTCAGAACCCAACTTTTCATCAATTTTGGCTGTTTTCCAAAATTCAGCTGTGATGACTTCCGATTGGTTTTTACTGGCTGCCTCATGTTTTTTTATTTACACTTGAGTTAATACAATACTTACGCATTTTTTTCAACTGAATCTTTGTCTACGACATTCTTTAGTATTAGGGGTGTAACGATACACTCCAGTCACAATTCGATTCAGTTTGATTCTCAGAATATTTGAATGAAGAAATATGATGACTGAAAAGGCCCCTTTTTTAATTTCTGAACCATTGTTTAAATGTAAAACAATGTGCATTTTTGTATGTACAGAACTAAATAAATCAGAAATTGCTACAAACAGATGTTTAATATTGTAAACAAAATGTACTACAGGTTTACCCTATATTAAAAAATAAATAAGTTTATAAATTCTCAATAAAATATTATTGAATAAACAAAAGGGAAAATGGTCAATTGAAACATAGTGAGCTGAGCGGCTGAGGTGTCATTTTATACAGAAATAGAGCTCCAAAGTCGGCTAAAATGCCCGGTTTCAGTGACCTCTTTCTCAGGCACTGTAGGTCACAGCAGCACGGGGCTGGTGTTGTTTGAAAGCTACTGAAGAGCTAGTTTTAATGGTCATAACGTGGTCATGTAACCGTATAATCTATAATGTGTTTCAATAATTGTGATCAGTCCAGCCTACTGGTACAGTTCTCATGCTTTTCTTTGTTCTTAAATGAACATTCTCCATTGTTAATAATAGAATATCTTCCCGGTAAAATCATATGTCCTTATCATAATGAAATGCTGCTTCAAGGATCCTATGTAGACTTGCAGCAGCACTACATCCCAGCTTCTGGTAGTACTGTAGATCCTAAGGAATGTAATAGACCCCCCGAAATCTGATAAAATGGTATCGGATATGTATTGGTGTCATCTATAAACAATAGTTCCATGATTGCTGCTTTGAAACATAGCAGGCTTAGTCAGTCCCATTAAATAGAAAGCTTTAAAGCCAGAAAGTTCCACAGGGTGTCTGGTTGAGACTGATTATGATCTCGAGCGATGTAGCAAACCTGGGATTTGAATTCACAACCTGCTGGTCAGTAGCCACTTTAAGTGCAGTTGATCTAAGAAGTTAAACAGCTTTATTGCAGGATTATAATCTTTCTGTCAGTGGGGTCTTTCAGAATCTGCTGGTGAATCCATGTGATAGTCAGTATGCGGTGTGTGTATAGTATGTGGGTGGACTGTTAAAGGCGGTGGAATCACTCAGACCTTTGTGCTCGATCAACCATGAAACCAGAGCAAGATCAAAGCCTGTTGACTCGAGTTCAGAGGCATAATGATGAATATTCCACTTGATGAGACTGCGAGCGCGTAGATTGATTTTTGCCTTTCCTGAGTACATACGGTGTAGACAAAACAATTAGTTAATCTAACGACTGAATAAAGGAACTGGTACCACTTTTCCACCAACACGGTGCTGGACCAGCTTAGCTTTTTATGTCCACCAACCTGAGAGGCGTAACATTGCAACACGTTAGATAACTAATGTACGGGTGTAAATACAAGTCACAGTGGCAATGTGTAATTAGGTTTTAACAATAATGACTCCACCTCCTCCTGTTCAGTTTGGTGTGCCTTCCTTAGAGCATTCATCCTTGATCATTTATCACACTGTTCATGATTTGCTTTAATAGTGGCATGTAAATACCTTGAGTTGTTGTCATGGCAACAAAATAATGCTACCACAAGCCCTTGAGATAAAGGTTCTGGTGCTGAACTGAACTGAAAAACAGAGCTAACAAACACTCAAGGATGGTTAAACGGAAAAGAACCCATCCCCCCGTTTCTCCAATCCGGAGCCAATCCAAAACCCTGACCAGGACGAAGAGGTTGCTGATGTATGATGAATGAATAAATGAATCTGGATGCCTCTGCCTGGAGGTTATAACTGGGTTCAGGCTTGGATATTGTTGCAAGATAATTTGCAGCGTATACAAAGTGTTATATGGTTTCAATGGCTGTTTATGAAGTTTACGCCTCATTTATGCATTCAAGTGAAACTAAATTAGAGGGGCCAATGAGCACAGTGTGGCATCGCTTTATTCGCTTCTAACGCAGCTGGTGTGGGTTGAAATGCTCGTTAAAAAAGATGGGAGTGTCACTGCTGCTTGTGTTGCATATCTCACATGCATTGAAACACTCTTCAGAAAATCGGCCTGAATGGAGCGACGTAACTGCTTCAGAATGTGAGTGAGTCAAATACTCAAGCGTACACAGGAGCGGTAGCCAGCTTCACTGATGCCACTTTAACCCAGAATGGATATTTGGGTATAAATCTCAAGAACGAGTGCTTGAACGTTTGTAGGATTTATATGGCTTTATTATCATTGGAGCCAGCAGATAAACTGATACGATTTGGGAATCGTTCCAAACAGGGGTCAAGGTTACAGCAAGGTCTGTGACCTTGCTAAACTTATGGAACTACATGGAATTGAACAGGAAATGTGTGTATAGCACTACTCTGACTTAAAGATGAGGTGAGGCGTATGTATTACGTGTGACTTTCTTCTTGCTGACTTCTTGTTAACATTCAGGACATACCTTTTGTTTTCTTGTTTCATTTTTTATAAGGAAATTGCATCAGATCTCCTTCTGGGTAAGTTTTCCAGCTAATATATACAGTAATGTCTACTTCACCCCTCAAGCACACTACTTCACTCGAACTGATCATGACAGCTAGTATCATAATAATTTTGCAGCAGACTATTCAATATTTAACAAACTCTATTTTTAAACGATTCCAACGAGAGTTTCTTTCATCTGTAGGTTCTGCAGCAGACAGGCATATTTAGTCTTGTCTAGCTGTAGCTTCTGTTACATTGCTACAACTGAGTGACATTCGAATCCCACTTGGCCAGCCTGGACGCGTCTGTGTATAAGGTATCCGATTTTCCACAAGCTTTCTGGCGTCTCTTTGGAAAGTGTGACAGAGTGTTAGCAACAGCTAAAATCATTATGGGATGCTAATTACTAAATCACTTAACTAAGTGGCACCATACCAGCACTCACGAGTCTCTTGAACCAACACACTTTGTGCATTCAAATAACTTGGCATGACTCTGGTGCAGGCCTTTGATACTTGTACTCGAAACACAAGGTGTTCTTGATGGAAAACGCAGTACGCACTTTATATTATTTACATCATGCTGACTTTTTACAAGCCTAAAAGCACAATAGAAGCACTGTGCACATGGTGATATCCCAAGTGCACTTCCTTCCTTCATACATATTCATCTGAGGGAGGACTGGACAAAATGTTAGCACAAAAAAGATAAAGGAATATGTTTACATATTCCATTCAGGCAGTTAGCGGCAGCTAGTTTTGTCCAACTCTCAAAACCAGGTGTAAATGAGCAGCCTGTGTTCCTCAGAGCTTTATTTTCAGTGATGCCACGTGCATGATATTAGGAGCTTGGTTTAAAAAAAAATCATGGAAACTACATCTTTTAATACTGATTGTCAGCTGAGATTCTTTTATTAAGCATGCATTATATACAGCAGGCTTTTCATTAAAATGCTACTTAATCAAACAGCATTTAGATGTTCTGGAACAAGAGTCTATTTAATTATTTATTCCCATGACCATTTCACAGTGGCTTTTAAACTGCAGTTTAAACTTAGTAGGTGGTGCGGTTTGAGTGATGAGCTGCGGCCTTTAATGTGAAATTAAAAGTTAATTTCAGTTCACACCATGAGTGCATTTTGTAGCTGCATCATGTTGCTTTTTTGTGCTGCATCTTGTGACATACGTACGTTTGGCCTTTTCGTCCAGGAGGTTTGTCTAGACAAAACTTCAAGTGCGAAAAAAAGTGAAAATATCTTCAATATAGTCAAATTTGTCTAGAATTTCCTATTCCTATTCTTATTTGGTTAAGCACTAAACCAAATAAGATTATTCAACCCATTTCTAGACAATTTTGCTAATTGCGGTGGGATTTATTAGGCAGCAGTGAACAGTCAGTTCTTGAAGTTGATGTGTTGGAAAGCAGGAAGAATGGGCAAGCGTAAGGATCTGAGTGACTTTGTCAAGGGCCAAATTGTGATGGCTAGACGACTGGGTCAGAGCTTCTCCAGAACAGCAGGTGTTGTGGGGTGTTCCCGGTGTGCAGTGGTTAGAACCTACCAAAAGTGGTCCAAGGAAGGACAAGCGGTGAACCAGCGACAGGATCATGGGCTCCCAGGGTTCACTGATGCACATGGGGAGTGAAGGTCCGTCTGCTCCGATCCCACAGAAGAGCTACTGTAGCACAAACTGCTGAAAGAGTTAAAGCTGCTCTGATAGAAAGGAGTCAGAACACACAGTGCAGTGCAGCTTGCTGCGTATGGAGCTGCGTAGCTGCAGAGCGGTCAGAGAGCCCATGCTGACCCTCTCCACCACCCAAAGCTCCTACAATGGACACGAGAGCATCAGAACTGGACCATGGAGCAATGGAAGAAGGTGGCCTGGTCTGAAGAATCACGTTTTCTTTTACATCATGTGGAAGACCAGGTGTGTGTGCGTCGCTTACCTGGGGAAGAGATGGCACCAGGATGCACTATGGGAAGAAGGCGAGCTGGTGGAGGCAGTGTGATGCTCTGGGCAATGTTCTGCTGGGAAACCTCAGGTCCTGGCCTTCATGTGGATGTTACTTTGACACGTACCACCTACCTAAACATTCCTGCAGACCGAGTTACACCCCTTCATGGCAACGGTGTTCCTTAATGGCAGTGACCTCTTTCAGCAGGATAATGCTCCCTGCCACACTGCAAACATTGTTCAGGAGGTTTGAGGAACATGACAAAGAGTTCAAGGTGTTGATTTGGCCTCCAAATTCCCCAGATTTCAGTCCGATCAAACATCTGTGAGACGTGCTGGACAAACAAGTCCGATCCATGGAGGTTGCACCTCACAACTTACAGGACTTAAAGGATCTGCTGCTAACGTCCTGGTGCCAGATACCACACACACCTTCAGAGGTCTTGTGGAGTCCATGCCTCGATGTGTCAGAGCTGTTTTGGCAGCACAAGGGGGATCTACACAACATTAGGCAGGTGTTTTTAATGTTATGGCTGATCAGGGAATTTTCTAGAAAAAGAAGCTAAATGATCTTCCAAAAGAAAAAGAAAATTTTGCTTGAAATGGGTAGGAATTTGACTGTAATATGCTTGCACTTGCCATGATGTCATTTTTTTATATCTCACTGTCACAGCAGGCCAACTCAGTAATCGGGTCCCATCTGATTACCCAGTGAGAACCAGCTCACGGACCTCGCCTGTACCTTGTTGTATGGACATGAGACACTCACCTGCTTCTGAACCATCACTAGGGTAATGGAACAGTTCGACAAAGCAGATATACGGTATTACTGCACAGTGTCATCCTAGGGCAAGACTTCGCGCAGTAACACTGAGACTCTGGGTTATTTAAAGTACTGCATACAGGTGAGTGTCTTTTGTGTGAGTGGAGACCCTGACTGGAGGTCATGTGACGAGGTCATGGGCAGACCCAGACGTCACAGTGAACTCCTAAGACTTTCATCTATTCATTCAACTGACTGGGATAAAATGTTATTTACATATTTACATTTACATGATTTGTGTTCATTCAGCAGCAAGAGCATTAGTGAAGTCAGGCGAGGTGTTCAGTGGGGTTGAGGTCAGGGCTCTGTGCAGGACACTCGAGGTCTTCCAGTCCAACCTTCATGCACAGGGGCATTGTCATGCTGGAACAGGTTTGAGTCTCTTAGCTCCAGCGAAGGGAAATTGTAATGTTACAGCATACAGAGACGTTGTAGACAACTGTGTGCTTCAAACTTAGGAGAGTGATGCTCAGGTGTCCACATACTTTTGGCCATATTCTGTACTGTTCCTATATGGTCTACACGACACATCTGGATTGTGCTCCAGATCAGACCAATGCACTGGAGGTGACGCTGAAAGCAGCATCTGATGATGATGATGATGAAATTTAGATGCAAAAGCACTGTACATGTAGGGAAAAAATATTGCTATGGTTGTGGAGAAAAGACGCGCCGCGCGTGCCACATGAGCCAGCTGTGCCACGCGCCGCTGATTCCAGCTGCCAGGAGTCACGCGCGAGCCTCGAGACGCCCTCCAACCTGCCTCCCGCGGCCATCCGGTCTCCTGCAAACAAACCGAGTGGAATGGATTGAGAGAGGAGCGAGGGAGGGACTATGAGAGAGAGAGAGAGAGAGAGAGAGAGAGGACTAACCTGCTGGAGTGTAGCGGCTAGGAGACGCGCGCGGGCTGACTGCTAGGCACGCGCGGGCTCTTCCACGCTCGCGACGGAAACTCAGTCAATCTGTATTCCTAATTTGAGTTTTTTTTCCCTTCTTCCTCACAGTGA
>NC_069720.1:27364391-27456891 GCF_027358585.1 Pangasianodon hypophthalmus
AATTATTATGATATTGTGTAAAAGAATATATTTGGCACCAAAAATCTTTCTGCGTGAAATGAACATAAATGTGTACTGTAATGTGGTGGCCGTTTTTACTTTCCATGCTTGTAGTGCCTCTAAAATGACATTTCACACCTTCTGTAGCCTGTTTTATTGTTTATCCTGTTAGTTTAGCCATAGTTCTTCGCTTTATTGTCTCCTGTGGTGAGGCTTTTGGTGCAGTCCTGAACACTATCTGTCTGTAAGTCGTTAGAATTTTTAATACTGAAACTTCGCTCGGTTATAAGGTCCTTCTGATCATCACTGTTACAGTAATGCACATTTCTGCTTCCCTTTTGTGACTCCTGGAGTATCAGCACACAATAGACATAAACTTATGTCTGGCATTGCATACGTATATATACACAACACACATCATAATGGACTCTATTTTGCAGAACTCGACAAAGACAAACATCTCATCCCATTATTGTGTTTATTTACTCGTACCACTGTTCAATCATTTATACCCTGACATCTATTAACATCAGTCATTTTTTCCTCTGATGTTATTATCTCTGCTTTTACGTCTCTGAATCCGAGACAGACTGAATAACACCATCATCATCCGGGCTTTTTGAAATGTTAAGTCGATTGATTAGTGAATTTAAGGCGTTTGAGACGCACCATTTGCTTCTGCTTTTCCAAAATCCCTAATCACACCTTAACACGCTCAAATCTTTATTCTGCAATCATCCTATCGTTCTGCACGTAATGACCATGCTTTAATTAAAGATTAAGCCTGTAAACAACACACGTCACTCAGTGGCATGACCAATATGTGAAAGCATCTCAGCACAGGAACCACGCATCTCTTCCATTGTACCATGAAGTAAAAGTTCCTGAACCTTTTAGCAATGTGTGAGGACCATGTTCAAAGATGGAATTATTCCAAAATAACAAAATCCCTGTTCGAACAGCATTAGTTTCTCATCTAGACGTCTGGAATTAAATATTTATGCGTCTCTATGATAAAACTTTTAGCTCTGAAATGGATGAAGTAGCATGGATAGGAGTGAACGTCCAGTTCTTTTGCTACCAACCTGATCATGATCACTGGATCATAAATTCAATTAGAGATCCATTTATAGTGTGTGTGTGTGTGTGTGTGTGTGTGTGTGTGTGTGTGTGTGTGTGTGTGTGTGTGTGTGAGAGAGAGAGAGAGAGAGAGAGATGGTGTCCTATGTGAGTAGAAAGTGATGATATAACAGCTCATTTAATCAGGCTGCTGTTTATTTTCATTTTCCTTCTAATAAACTGCCAGTAAGGATAGAGCAGAAACGTGGGAGCAGCTAGATGTTCGAGGTAGAGGTGTGCACAGGTAGAGGTTTTTCTTTGTGCGTGAGTGAAGGATGTAGTTTAAATCCCACTCCCCGGACGTTCCCGAAGGAATTCTGCAAACTGTATTTTTGTTGCAGGAGTTCCACAAAAATAAAATGAGATTAACACGTAAATAAAACAAGACGCACCAGTGTATTTGTGTTTCAGAAAGGAACCGTTGGTTTACGAAAATACTCTTCCAGGTTTACATGCTTGGTTTGTCCTGAATATCTGACCAACAGCTGCACCTTCTGAAACAACAAATCTCTTTGCAGCTTGCTTATGACTCACTGACTCATTCACTGACTCCCTGACTCACTCACTGACTCACTCAATCACTGACTCACTCACTGACTGACTCACTCAATCACTGACTCACTCACTCACTGACTGACTCATTCACTGACTGACTCATTCACTGACTCATTCACTGACTCCCTGACTCACTCACTCACTGACTCACTCACTCACTGACTCACTCACTCACTGACTCACTCACTGACTGACTCACTCAATCACTGACTGACTCACTCACTGACTCATTCAATCACTGACTCACTCACTGACTGACTCACTCACTGACTGACTCACTCAATCACTGACTCACTCACTGACTGACTCACTCACTCACTGACTCACTCAATCACTGACTCACTCCCTCACTGACTGACTCACTCACTGACTGACTCACTCAATCACTGACTCACTCCCTCACTGACTGACTCACTCACTGACTCACTCAATCACTGACTCACTCCCTCACTGACTGACTCACTCACTGACTGACTCAATCACTCACTCACTCACTGACTGACTCACTCACTGACTGACTCACTCACTGACTGACTCACTCAATCACTGACTCACTCCCTCACTGACTGACTCACTCACTGACTCACTCAATCACTGACTCACTCCCTCACTGACTGACTCACTCACTGACTGACTCAATCACTCACTCACTCACTGACTGACTCACTCACTGACTGACTCACTCACTGACTGACTCACTCACTGACTGACTCACTCAATCACTGACTCACTCCCTCACTGACTGACTCACTCACTGACTCACTCACTCACTGACTCACTCACTCACTGACTCACTCAATCGCTGACTCACTCACTGACTCACTCACTGACTCACTCACTGACTCACTCACTCACTCACTGACTCACTCACTGACTCACTCACTCACTGACTCACTGACTCACTGACTCATTCACTGACTCACTGACTGACTCACTGACTGACTCACTCACTGACTCATTCACTCACTGACTCATTCACTCACTGACTCATTCACTGACTCACTCACTCATTCACTCACTCACTGACTCATTCACACACTGACTCACTCACTCAATCACTGACTCACTCACTCACTGACTCACTCACTCACAGACTCATTCACACACTGACTCACTCACTGACTGACTCATTCACACACTGACTCACTCACTGACTCACTCACTCACTCACTCACTCACTCACTGACTCATTCAAACACTGACTCATTCACACACTGACCCACTCACTGACTCTCTCATTCACTCACTGACTCATTCAAACACTGACTCACACACACACTCACTCACTGACTCATTCAAACACTGACTGACTCACTCATACACACACTGACTCACTCACAGACTCATTCACACACTCACTGACTCATTCACTCACTAACTCATTCACTCACTAACTCACTGACTCACATTGACTCACTCACTCACTGATTCAGTCACTCACTCACTCACTGACTCACTGACTCAACTTTGACAAGTCTTCTGGGGTATGCACATCCTGGTATTTTTTGCCCATTCTTCTTGTCAAAATTGCTCAAGCTCTGTCAGATTGGATTTTTGTGAAAGTGAACAGAAATTTTCAATTCTAAGTGCCATAGAATCTCAATGAGGTCTGGGCTTTGATTGCTCCATTCTAACACCTCCACATCAGTCTGAAGTCTCTTCTAGACTGGAACAGCTCTCCTTCTAAGTTTGCCCTGTGTCTGTCTCCCTCAGTTCATCTTGCCCTGAGGCCTGACCAGTTTCCCAGTGGATGATAACATGATTCTACCACCACCATGCTTCGCTATGGGAATACTGTTCTCAGTGTTGGGTATTGGCCAAATGTAGTGCTTTCTTCCATGTTCCACACAGTTGCTGAGTCTGGTCCAGGTTATGGTTGTCCTGTGAACAGCTTCTCCCATCCGAGCCATAGAGGTCCTTCAGAGATACCCTTGGCCTCTTGGTTCCTTCTCTGAATAAATGCCCTCTTTACCCAGTCTTTTGGTGGACTTTTGGTAGACAACCTCCTCCATCTTTTTTTACTAGGTGGAGATGTAGATTTTGGGATGTTCTGTTTTGCAGAGACTCTTTAAGAGACTCTTGTTCGGGATCTGTTTCCGCTTGCAAAAATAAGCCAGACGTTTGGCCACCTTGTGTCTGAAATGCCACTTATTCAATATGAATTTCTTGTAAACTGTTGTATAAAAGCAATATCGCACTCGCAAGCCTTCGTGCCTACGCTGAATCACAGCCGATCCGATATATCCGGTGTTGCTTGTGCGGTATTCCTTAATTATAACTTTATAGGAATAATTTTGTGTTGCTCTTGGCTCACAATGCTGAGATTGCTCCATGGTAACAATCACAAGTGCACACCAAATGAGGACCATGAGGCCTCAAGTGCACCATTTGGGATGGAGAATGCAGTGTGTGGTACTTCACATCAGTAACACTGAGTATCCTCAGCTGGATAAGAGTAACCGCATTACTGCTTCTCTTCTGCATTTAATTTTTTCATTTCGTGTATATATATATATATATATATATATATATATATATATATATACATATATATATATATATATACATATATATATAATGTGTGTGTGTGTGTGTGTGTGTGTGTGAATATTTTGGCTGCTTTTGCCGTTGAGTTGTGATGGGGATTGAGAGTACAAAGACGCCGGTTGGGCCAGTGATTGAGTTGTCCAATCGCAGTGGAGCTTCAACAGGCCTGATCTAAGCAGCAGATTTCCTGGCCTTGGTCTGATTATGCCTGGCAAGGATCGAACACAGCGTCTGGATGCTTTTGGCACGTGTTCTCGGTTCTGAAGCAGTAGCGCGAGCAGAGCACCGAAAGGACGGACGTCGAGAGTGGCTCTTCGCCACCTGTGCCCACTCCGCATGATTTCTTCAGGATTTTACAGAGCAGCATTCGTGTTGCTGATGCCCGGTGGCACTGCAGGCATGCGGCGTGTGCTGGCAATAACCTTCAGAAGGACTGTGTCAGGCATGAACATGCTGAGCATGGATACAACTTCTGCAGGACTGAGGTGTCTTTTTGTCTTCTTCTTCTCATCTCAAATAGCAAAAAGGTCATTGTTAGGTCACTGTTAGGTCACGGTCCAACACAAGCATTGCTCAATAAATATATTTTACATATTTCTGATATTTTAAAAAAATTAATATTTCATTGTTATTGCTGGAAAGGTTGCGGATTTCTCCCAACATCCTGGATTTCAGGTTTAATCGAGCCTCTTCTCTTCGAACGAGTGCTACAATAGATCCCACTTTGAGTCTTTTGTGTGCTCTAAAATATTCCCACCGTGTGCTTTGTGAGAGTGTTTGACAAACGGCAGATGTTCATGCAGCACGCCGGGTCCTAGCTGCTTCTTTCTGGAGTGCGATGTGAACGTGTGTTGAAATGTAGTGATAGCAGGTGTTAAACACCACCATGATACGTATGTGTGAGGAGAAAGCTATAATTAGTATTTTGGATCTCATTATAAAACTCTACAGTCATTGCTTTCATATTGTGTAAAACTAGCCTTGGTCTCACAATGACTGTGGGGAAAAAAAAATTAATTACCTAATCAGTGTGCGGGTTTGACTAATTGTGTATTCGGCAGCAGACACGCTCGCGGTGTTGTGAGTGTCGTTGGCATTTCTACAGCGTTAAGAACACATTGAGAAGGTCAAGCAGTGGTGACAGCACTGAAAGTGTGTTTACAGTGTGTATTTGTTTGTGTGTGTGTGTGCGCAAGGGCAAAGCTCTTTGTGAGGACTCGTAAAATATTACGGTAATTTATATAACAAAAAAATGGCTTTAATATAATAAAGCGGCTTTTGTGACTTCGTTCCCATTAGTATGGATTGTTCATGCGATGTGCATGAGATAAATATTATAGTTGCATTACATTGCGACTCTTGTGTGTCCAAAATTAAGTTTCGTACAGGTTGCAAAAGTAAAGTTTATTTAAATAATTTGACCAACGTTCTATCTATGATCAAATTTCCCGAACATTATTCGCTGGTGTCACAAAGGGGAATGATGCCGATGCGCCGCGTGTTACGAGTCCCGCTTCTTCCAGCGAGAAGGTGCAGAAGAGAGACGCAGAATGTCCTAAATGAGAGCGCGAGTGAGGATTGAGACCGAGACGAGACGACAAGTGAGACAGAGAAGGGAGTAAAACGCAAGCTGACCTCATGGGCTTTGTTTCCTTTCCTGCCATTTTGTAAATGTCTGAAGGTAATTGCTTGTTAATGGCAGGGTCCTTCTGGTCAAAGGCCTCGTTAATATTACAGACAGAGAGAAGAAGGGGAAAAAAAAGCGGGAGTGAGATATAAAAGCTTGGCTGAGGATGAGCGCGAGTGCAACCTGCAGTTAGAGAGAGAGAGAGAGAGAGAGAGAGAGAGAGAGCTATTAGTCAGGTATGTAATTGCTGACTGTAACAGAGGAAAAAAAGAGTGGGGAAGATCAACATAGAGACAGAGACATCAAAAGAAGACGCTCTCGCTGTGGTTGATCAAAAAGCATCACACACACACACACACACACACACGCACACACGCACAATTATCATTCATATGAGGGCAATATTTAAACATGTAATGAAGTTCCTCAGTGCAAAGTAAAACAAATAGTGCAAGCATCGTCATAGAGTCCTGACCTCTGACCCTTGATGCCAAACAGAATTAGTGACGGTTTTCAGGATGTCAAAACAGAGGAGCTGGATTTCTATTAGCCGTGACACATGCAGGACCGCAGGCTTTTTTTTCTGAGTCAGAGAAACGCACTTGGTTTCCTCTGAAACTAGATAACTATGAGCGCTAGTTCGTCAATGTGAATTATTTAATTCTGTCATTAAAATCCCACTTACATTTGCACAAAGATGAACAGTCTGTCTATCCACGAGTGACAGAAAGAACGATGGTTTGTTCCTGAAATCTTTGATCAGCTCCAGTCAGGGCATCGCTGTGAGTCACATGGCTTCTGATTGACATTTCTGCTGCACGAGTGACCTCTGACCTACCTTCTGATGCAAACTTACACAGACGTTGCCAGTAGGATCCGTGTTATGAATTTGCAGTTTCCACTTCAAGGCTCCCATGAAGAGTGTTTTGGTTCTCTTGCTTTGCTCAGACCCTTGCTGTGCATTTACAACCCTGAGCCGTGCTATTTCGTTTGTTTTCCCAGTTAATGCTTATGGATTTTCTGTCTTTGACTCTGTCTCTCTCTCTCGTGACCTATAGTCTCAGCCTCAGACTTTCAGAAAGTTGAAGGTTGCAATTTGACTGGAGGTCTGAACGGCTGGCTTCCAGTGGGAAATACTTTTGAACATCCTTAGACAATGAATGAACTTTTCTGAGCAAGATATATTCACCAGACTGAAAACAGTCCCCAGAATCCTTCCTTTAGAAAAGTTTGTGTGGTTTGTTGGGCTACGATTGGTCATCTGCCGTGTCCGTCAAATCCTCTTCTTGTCTTGGGTACGCTTATTTACAAAACGTAGTAGACTCTCTAGGGAAGCTAGAAGTCTGGCTTGCAAGAATCCGGGCGACTTGCTGTGATAATTTCCAGATCGCCCTTAATGAACACACACTTGCAAGTCGAGACGTCTTTTTTTTTCTTTGTGTCTTTTCATTTTCAGACAAAAGTCCTACATCATCTGTGCAAGGAAAGTGCTTCTGAGGCTGTAGGAAGTTAAACCACGAGATACGCTAATGAGCCATTATTCTAATGAAATGCACACTCTAGCAGGTTCTCTAACACTTTGCCACATGGCGTTCCTTAAACTTAACCCCGTTGTGATCGCAGCACAGATTTATTTTATGAACATATTTTATGAACATAATCAAACTACTGTATATGAGGTACATTAGGCAACTGTGCAGCACCATTATTCTTTATTGGTGCTAATCGAACGTTTTATTGCTGAACTTTTTCACCCACCAAACCCAGACCAGTTACAGGTGGAGAGCTAAAAATGCTTAAATTGCTTAAATGAAATATGATTCAAGATCACGTAGTGTATATACATTTCCCTCTGAGAGAATGGAATGGCAATGCCAGTTCAAAGACATTTCGATTTGAGATCAAAAGAGGAATTTCAGTTTTCATTTCCTTGCAACTTACAATGTGGCACCTTTGGTGGCAGACCACCCAATTTTTAGGTGAGCAAAAGTATTGGAACAGAAAGCCTTAAAGTAAATAACACTTAATATTCGGTTGCGTAGCCCTTGCGTGAGATAACTGCATTAAGCCGGTGACCCAGTGACATCACCAAACTGTTGCATTCTTCTTTTGTGATGCTTTTCCAGGCTTGTTTTGGGGGGGTTTCTCCCTTCATTCTCCTCTTCAGGAGGTGAAATGCTACTCAATTGGGTTAAGGTCTAGTGATGGACTTGGCCAGTCTAAAATCTTTCTTTTTTTTTGCCCTGATGAAGTACTTTGTTGTGTTGCAGTGTGTTTTGGGTCGTTGTCTTGCTGCATGATGAAGTTCCTCCCAATTAGTTTGGATGGATTTCTCTGTAAATTGGCAGACAGAATGTTTCTGTATCATCATGAGTTCTTACATCAATAAAGATTAGTCAGCCTGTTCCAGAAGCAGTCATGCAAGCCCAAGCCATGACAGTACCTCCACCATACTTGACCAATGAGCTCGTATGTTTTGGATCACACTTTGGCCTTTTTGTCACTTTGGTAGAGGTTAATCTTGGATCCAGATCTTTTTTTGGCTCATCTCTGTATTTCTTTGCATATTCCAATCTGGCCTTATTGCTTATGAATGGTTTAAATCTTGTGGTATGGCCTCCATATTTCTGCTCTCAAAGTTCTCTTCAAATGGTGGCTTGTGATACCTTCACCCCTGCCCTGTGGAGGTTGTTGGTTTCACGGACTGTTGTTTTTGGGTTTCTTTTCACAACTCTTCATCAACTGCTGTTGTTTTCCTTGGCAGACCTGTTTGCTGTCTGGGTGTTAGTACACCAGTGGTTTCTTTCTTTTTCAGGACAATCCAAACTGAAATTCTGATCTATCACCTCTCTTATTTTTTTTTTTTGTAGTATCTTTTGATCTCGAAACCAAAAGTCTTTAGTGTATAACAAAAACAAAAGAATTGGCCTTGCTGTTCCATTACTTTTGGGGGGTAACTTTCTTCAGTAACCATTTTATCCTGATCAGGGTCGCAGAAAATGCACTGACCATGAGCTGGGAAAACACCCATCGCATGGCACTGTGCACACACACACACATTCACACACTCATTCACACCTACGGGTAATTTAGAGCTGTCAGTACACTTATTGGCATGCTGTTGTTTTCGGGAGGTGGAAGGAGACTGGGAATTGCAAGAAAGTGGGCACAGAGAGACAAGTTACAAGCAAGAAACCATTCATAGATTATTCCATAGGCTTATCGGGAGAACAGACAAGAGAGGGGGAGAAGGAGACATAGTGGATAGAGAGGGATAGAGACACATACACTTGGAGACAGACGGAGACGTAGAGAGCGAGACGCAAACAGGGGAAAGAGATATGGAGCTCATTTTATGGTCCATTCATAAAGGACATTGTGTGTGTGTGTGTGTGTGTGTGTGTTATTACATAACTATCTCTGGTTTACTTCAGTCCTCCTGACTCACTCATTTGTGTTTGCACACAGACACACTGCTGTCTTGTTGCTGTCCTTCCTCTCGCCCCTCATTCTCTCCATCGTTCCTCCCACCGTCTCTTGTCTCTCTGATCTTCTCATCCACCATCTGAGCAGCATTTCTACCCACCATCTGTGTGTCATCTGCACTATCCTCTGTGCTTTCCATAGGCTTGGGGATCAGCCTGTCTGGCTAAGGAGCCCTAGTGACGTAATAATAAGGTATAAAACGTATAAAACACATGGATAACACTTTCCAGTGAGCATGCATGAACTGGCAGTAATTCAGGCGTTCAGTAAGGAATACTGTAACTCCTCAGAAAGTAAGGAGTTAATAATCAGGAACAAATGAGGTCGTCATACATTAACAGCTAGAAGAGCAAATTACTCATCATTACCGAATGCATGTACCAATGTTTTATAATGAAGGTAATTAAGTTATTGCTCACTGTGTGAGTGATCAGGAATTAATATGTTAATAAGCATGTTGCCATTGCTTGCACAAGCATCTTCATCATTTTTAAAAAAAAAAAAAAACTGTTTTAATCTTAAAGTGATCAAGGGGATGAAAAAGGCTATCGGTAAGGAATAGAATACATGCTTCCTATATCATGGAGAAAATATCTGGTGAAGAAAATATCTAGCTTCAGGAACCAATAATGGTGAAGCAAAAATGATCAAGATGATGGACCTTGATTATGAACCAATATTTTACCAAACCACATTGTGCACATCATTTTATTCGCACTAGGTGATGGAGGCATTACGTTTTTCGGCTTGTCCGTTCGTCCGCCTGAGATTCCTGTTAGAGCGATATCTCAATTGAATGTTTGCTGGATGTATGTGGAATTATCATCGTAACCAGCAGATGAACTGATTCAATTCTGGAATTGATCCAAACAGTGTCAAGGTCAGAGCAAGGGCAAATGTTTCTCTTCAGTAGCTTCCTTCCTGTTTGAAGTATATTTTAAGGGAGTTTCTAGCATACATGTTAATAACCATCAATGGTTCTGAGGTCATGTTCTACTTGTTCTTTCTATTTACACCATCATAATATATAGTCATAATACAGTTAACTGAATACTCTTACACTTGGGACACAATAAGAATTTGGCAGAACTGAATGAAGCTTGCCAACTTACCCATATTCAGCCGAAAATAGTACATTTACATTTGTAATAACTGGCTCTGATGTAATTAAACCATTTGGCCTGGAAACATCCGCTTCCTTAAAGGCAGCTTTCATTTAGCAAACATGGCATACTGAGGATTGAAGAGGAACAATGCTAGGGTTAGGGTTCAATTTGGGAAACAAATGAAGAATTTCGAAGGACATTAAGAAAAAAAGCTAACAATCGATAAGACTAATTCCCTATTTTTACCATCTAGCCTTCCAATGACATGATTAAAAATAAACACAGGGTATAAATAGCGACTTCCTTTGAGATCACACCGAGTGTCATTGCCATGTCCTGGGTGTTGCTGCTCCGATTTTGAGAACATAATGAGAAGGTCAAGCTGTGTGTGTGTGTGTGTGTGTGTGTGTGTGTGTGTGTGGTGATAGCATGGAATTAACAAATATAAAATGATCCGTTATACATACTCATGTACAATACTGTAAAATTCTGTCCTTCGCAGAACAAAGCTTGGGAGGAACGTGGGGCCAAAATTCAAGGCTCGGCTCCTGGAAATGAGAGGGTTAATGGCCTAACAGTAACAATGGCAGCTTTGCTGAGATTTGAAATCTTAACTTTCTAATTAGTAGCCCAGAACCTTGCCCAGTGTTTGTAGAACTGTGTGCATTCACGTCTCACAGTATGAGCTTCATTAATCCTTTATTAGCTCTTGTGGGTGGTGACTGGCAGTGGATGGACGAGTTATGTTCAGACCCTCGACATTTGTCTGTATCTTGTTTGGATGAGCAAAGAGGCTTAATTGTAGCTACCAGCAATATAAATCATTAACTCTGCCTATGGATCTTGTTTAATCAGTTGTCCCCCCGTGTTCTACCCCTGACGGCCTAAAACACTGCCTGCCTGCAAGACATCTTATATCATTACGGCATGATTATGAAATGCAACAGGAACAGCAGGAACTTAACCCTTCAGACATATATTCAAGCATTGCACGTTGTGTATAAGTCTCACACACACCATAACATCACTGAAATCCACCAGATGAAGTTCCCATCTAGATCTGTGAGAGCTGTGCCACTCAGGAACAAGTGTCAGCTCATTTTAATTCAGAAAAATTCAAGTCCTGAACCTTGTAGTATCAGAGGACAATCCTTGTGGCTGGGAGAAATCCTGCCAGAGCTAGCCCACATTCAGGTTTATGTCTGCTGTTGGAACAGACTTGTCTCTGGCGGTTGTTCCTACCACACTCCAAGACTTTTCCCAGTTCAATTAAACAAGACCAGTCAAGAAAATCTTCTATATTGTCTATATTTTTGTCTGGAGCTCAGTGTGATGTTATTCTAGGGTGAAATATATAAAGCAGAGGGTTGTATTGTTTCTCTCTGAGTGAAGTCAAGGAGCCGCTGGTGCTTAGATTCATGAAAACTAAAAGACGGCCAGGAGAGATGGGAGACAAGGAAGCTGAATTTATAAGCTGTTCCTTTTATTTATTTATGAGAGAAATGGAGAGACATTTTTATGCCTATTGCCCTGAGTGTTACAACTTGATGCACTGCAGTGTACGTAATGAAATTTCTGCAATATTTTGATGGTGGAAAAATGTTCATCATGGATTGAATGTCATTTTAATATTGAATTAGATTGCAGGCCAGGGAAGAGTCTTCACACCTCTCACAGTTGCTAACTGAAAAAGTCTTGCTTTGCTACAGTAATGCTAACACTGGTGCTGGCCTGATATTCATAAGATCAGATATTCATGGCCACTTATGCTTTCTTGGACTCCAGGCCATGGATGGCTGTGGCACTGTTGGGAGAGTTCACACTTTCTACCCTGGTGGGAGTGGTCTCTTCCAGTATGTCCCTGCCCCCAGGGGTGGAGACAAGACCGTAACTCATATGGTGTCCTTAAATGCCTTTGCGCAAGGATGACATGGAGGGACTAGCGTGGTAGGAAGTGCTACCACTTTCAGCGCACAGGCTTCACAACATGCAATCAGATCTCTCTGTCCTCCCTCTGCCATTGCTGCAGGTTTGATAGCTGTAATTTGTGTTTTAATGGACAAACTCTGATGTGGCTAAATGAGTCAGTTGCTTTCCTTTCTTTTTCATCTCAAACTGTCAATCAAGGCCAGCTACAAGTCCTTGGGTGAAGACACATCTGAACTCTCATAGCACACACACACACAACCTGGGAATGGTTTCCCAAAAGCTCACGTTAACTCATGAGAGCTCATCAGTAGGTGTTTTTCAATATTTTTTTTTCGATGTTTTAAGTGCAACAAGGTATTAGATACGTGTTAGCAGCTAAGCACCTGTAAAATAGTTTTTTGCCATAAGTCACAAATGGATGTGGAACTAAGCGTGTTGTTTTCACATTAGGTCAGTAGAGTCCTCTGAGTGTTGGATTCTGAGAATGAGACAGAGAGATTGAGGATGTGTGTGTGTGTGTGTGTGTGTGTGTGTGTGTGTGTAGGTGGGTCTAAATGGAGGTCGCGATGCTGAAGTTGCCCCTGGATGTGCGATGATTCATAACGCCTCCTGAATCTTGACAAAAATACAGACATTTCCATACAAGGCAATGGAAACCGATATTGTAAGAACTGTGTATATAGCAATGCATGATTGAGTGATAACTAAGACATGAAGACAACTTAAAGGCAATAAGATAAACAGATGGCAACTATGGCAAATACAATCACAGTCACTAATCTAAAGACTAACTACATTTGTGTTCCAACATCCAGTACCAACAAACAGGCCACAGGGGCAAGGGTGTGCCCAGGGGAAGAATAACAGTGTTACTGCTTCACAGCTCTAGGGTTTAAACTTAAACTCCAGCCTACTGCAAAGCTGCAACAGGGGTCAGGCTGCTTGAGGGTTTAATCCTTAAACCGACAAGAGTCAGACTGCTTGAGGGTTTAATCCTAAGATTGACAAGAGTCAGACTGCTTGAGGGTTTAATCCTAAGATCGGACCTACTGCGAAGCTGTGACAGGAGTCAGACTGCTTGAGGGTTTAATCCTAAGAACGGGCCTACTGCGAAGCTGTGACAGGAGTCAGACTGCTTGAGGGTTTAATCCTAAGAACGGGCCTACTCCAAAGCTGTGACAGGAGTCCGAACACTTGCTAGTCCAGAAAGGCATCTGCGAATTCAGCAGGCAGGTAATGATGTCATCCATGAAGTCAGCAGGAAGCAGAGCAGCGCCGTCTTCATCAGATTGAAGAGACAGAGTGGTGATTTCTGGCCTCTGTGCAGGCCTCGGTCTGGGCAGCCTCCGTTCTCCCACTGTCTCCAGTCGTCCTGTCACTGGGGTGACCTGGGCTTGCATAGGCTGTAGACACCCCCAAAAGATTTCCAGGGGAGGCTCCTCTCTGGTCAGTAGGAACACCTTTCTCATGAGGCTATATTCTCCAGGCCTGAGTGTCCTTGGGCAATCAGGTTTTCAGGTTGGTTTTACCAGTAAGCTGTGATAGCATGAATCTCAACCTCTCACTCTCGTCAGACTTTGGGTCTGCCAAGCGCTGAAAATACGGTTCACATTGCGCACTTAATCCGTCTGGGGAAAACTGTATGCCATCATATTCACTCAGTGCAACCCAGGGAATCGAGGGCAGGAAAAGTACCGAGTTATATAAGGCAGCACTTCAAAAACAATAATACGTCGCCTTCCCGCAACATTTTGCGCTTCCCTCACCAAGTGACTGTGCCCTTAGGAGGTGTAGTCGTCTGTAATGTGTGGCAGTTACAGACATGATGCGAGTACATACACTCAGCGTTGTGTTTATGAAGAGCAGTCCAGTAATCAAAGCCAGCAGAAGCACACAATCCATTCTCAGAAAACCAAGGAAACAAGAGCAAGAGTCAGCACCAGAAAATGTGGAACACTGAACGAGAGACCAGGCTTAAACTTCATGAAAAAAAAGACACAAAGACACAGAAGGATGTAAATAAATACACAAACTAATCAAGCACAGAAGAGAGAACAGGTGAGTTCAAGACAGGGGTCTAAGGAGGCCTTAAGGGCACAGCCTTTGTGCATTTTATGACATTTATATTAATGAAATGAAAATAGGTGTAACACAGTTGTGTGGCAGCTAATGAAGGTTTGATAGACAGAATGACAGCACCTGATTGAAAGCTGGTACATTCTCACACACACACACACTGAAAGAAGAACGAAAAAAAAAAACCACATTGCCAAGAACAGATGGCTAGACATCTAATTTCAGACTGACTGACAAGACATGCCAAGACGTATCAGTCAGGGGAAGAGCAGAACACACACAAACACAAACACAAACACACACACACACACACACACACACACACACACACACAAACACACACACACACACACACACACACACATAGATAACAATGCAGGCCTATACGTTTAGATAAGTTAATGGTTTACTTGAATATTCCTTTTTCTCCGATGTAAATTTTGAAAAGTCCAAAGTTGCAACACACACACACACACACACACACACACACACACACTGACACACAGGTGATCTAGCAAGACGGCAGATCAGCAACCATCAAATCTTCAAATGGTTTGAGATGAAAGTGAATAGATGATGGAGATCTTGAGATTGGAGAAAACTCCAACCTTCTCACACTTGCTTTCTCTCTTTCACCCAATTTCACTCCCCATCCTTCTGTTCGTACTTCTTACATTAATCCTCTTCTTATCTTCTTTTCTTTTTCACTCATCTCTCATATAAAAACGTCTCTTCCCTTCTCTTCTCTCATCTTTTCTCCTCTCCTCTTCTCTGTCTGAGTGTATTTATTTATGAATGGTAGATTTTGAATTATTTAGATCAACTCCCAAACACACACACACACACACACACACTTACCCTTGACAGAATAAATGTTTAAAACACATTTATTTATTTATTTATTTATTTATTTATTTATTTCTTGACCTGATTATATGAATAACTTAATTAGTAGTTTATAAATGACGTAAGAAGCCATGGCCACTCTTGTAAAAAGTCACTGGAACGTATACGTCTCTAACGTACATCTTGTAGAACAGCGAAGCAATCTGCTGTTTGTTGTCTCCAGCATTTCTTCAAATGTCTACTTTTGTCCCTGTCTCTTTTTTAGCGGAAACATTTATGTAAGAACTCGCAGCAGGAGCCGATCCAACCGCTTTCTAAAAATATCACACGAGCCGCGTTCACGGTGTTGCGTTCCTCAGGCTGTAATAAACTGCCTCATCCACACGGCTGTAAATGAACACGGTATGTGCGAGCTATCTGTTCCCGGGTTTAACCTGGCACTAGCGCTGTGATGTGCGCTCCCGTTAGCTTGGTGAGAACATAACATGCTAAATACTATCCGCTAGCAGGGATTAGCATTGTCAGAGCGGGAGTAAACAAGATGAACAAAAGGTAAAGGAGTGAAATACAAGATTTCAGCATTAAACATTGCTGTGTGACACATTCTAATGACCTTACAACACTTATGGGACAAAAACTAAACTAGATGACACTAGTCACCAGTAGGGGGTGCTGATGTGATATTTTAGAGGCAGTATGAATATTATCAAAAAAAAAAAAAAAAACTATGGTGAGGTATTTATGCCAATTCTTGAATAATAATAATAATAATAATAATAATAATAAGGTCCTGTTTGTTGTTGAATGTGAAAAATACACACACTCTCATAGAAGTCGAAGTACTTCTCCAGTCTGATTGGATGACTGGAGTGTGTGTGTGTGTGTGTGTGTACTCCTGACGGCTCATTGGCTGTCAGGTCAGATGACAGTCAACGTGCAGATGTTTTATAGTAATGGAGGCTCTTCTAGTTCATCACTGTATGTCATCCATGCCTGAACAGCGACGCTTTACACTTTCCTTATTCCTTTTGCATCCCAGCACGGTTAAAAGTCGTGCTCACGAGCCGCGCAGTAGTGACTCCATGACTTCCGGATGCCAGTGTATAAAGTTCGCCCGCCTCGTAGCCACCCTCTCTGGCCATTTTATCATGTGCACTGAGCAGATTTCACGCTTTACAGTTAGTTACAGCTAGTTAGTAGACTAGAACTAGTAGAGAAGTAGAAACATATAGTTTTATTAAAACCTATATGCACAATGCCTCAGACACCAGCGTTAAGTGCAATCTTAAGCCGATAGCAAAAGTCTGATAGCTGACGAGAGGCAGACAGAAGGAAGAATAACGATGAACGGATGAGCGCTGAAATTGCACGTTTTCATTTTGTGGTTGTTAAAAATGCCTCAAGCCGGTGTGATGCAGCCTCAAGCCCTCAACATAGCTGTGTGAGGTGTCTCTTTCTAAATGGATTTGATCCCAGTGGATGATCTGGGCGCTTAATTGACTCTTAAGTCAAGTAGATACCAAGCACTAAAAGGAGAAGTTTCCTGCTCATGCATTATATAATTTTTTTTTCTTCACAGTAGCCTTTTGTTTTCCAATGCTGAGCATTAAACATGATATAGATTAAAAGCTGAAAGATGGAGAACAAAAAAACCTTAGCATTAAGAAGAACTGAATTACTTGATCAATGCAGTGAAATTATTTGCTTGATTCCAAAAAAATGTTGAAGCGTAGCAAACTGGAATCAAACTTCATAATCTTCCTTTCTTTCAGGTTTTAACGCCAGAATGATTCCATCACACAGCGTGTTTGTTATAGCAGCAGGTGGCAAAGCTCCGAGTATTAGATTAGCTCCGTACAATGTTAGGTGTTCCTCTGGCCTGTCTTACCCGTGCGAATCTAATGTACAGCATTGTTTTGGCAGCGGAAGCAAAAAATCAGATCAAACATCCCGAACTAACGTATATTTTTATGTCCCGTGGGATTTCCCTTGTATTTGGTTTATGCCAATTAATTTCTTAAAGTGACTGAATGAACAACATATATTTAGAAATAAGTTACAGGGTTATGTATGAGGAAAATATTGCGCAACGATTACCTTGAGCAGGATTACGAGATTACTTTCTTAAATAAGGATTCTGTCTTTAAAGACAGACAGCTGACCTAGGGTTAGCTAGTCTGTAGCTAGTCTGTAGCTAGTCTATGGTCCTATGAACTTCCTTCAGCTAATTCAAATGCACGTGATGTTTGTACAATATTTATACGTTTATCGTCTCTGCTACAGTATTTTTTCAAGTCAGATTAAATACTTTCTTGGGTCTGCTAGTACTAGTTGTGCTATGTTTTGAATGGCCGTTGAACTAGTTTTTTTCATGCAGAACTGGCAACCCTGAGTCCAGGTGGAATTCCAGATATAAGGATGTGTTACATTGGGGTTTAAAAAAAAAAAAAAAAAAACCCTGACATTTCATTCAACGCATCTCTTTCTAGTGCTTTCAGATGGCCGTATTTTGATAAGTAGAGAGTTGTGAGAGGCTTCTCCTGGTGCAGGGAGGAGTGTGAATAAAGCAGCATTCAGTGTGTTGCCAGGTTTGCAGATGCTCTGTGCATATCATTGGCAACAATGGTTCATATGCTTGTGCTTGGAAATGTGTTGGAACTGGGCAGCAGGACACTTAAAACAGGCTGGCGAAAGTAAAATAAAAAGAGTCTTCATTTAAAGCGTCCGTTTTAAAGAGTATTGGAATATAATTGTGTTGCGAGACATGACTAGTCCACGATAATAACAGCAGGAACACTTCAGGTCATATTATTGGCTTTAATGCAGCACGTTGTTCATATTCTTATCACGATTCAGTGATTTGTGTTCCGCCTTATCACTTTGACTTGCAGCGCGGGAATGTTTATCGTGCGCTCAGTAAATCGTCAGTATGCTAATTCAGTTTGCTCCATTAAAACCTGCTCCGAGCTGCGGAAGCTGTCGGGAATGTGGCGATGCTACTGGCCTGTGTTTGCACTTTGATGCACAATCAGGCTGTTTGTCCACACTGTTAGTCATGCTGGCGTTTTTGAGGCAATTTGCCGCCTTCATTATACAAATGAAATGTTTACCCATGGCTTCATCACTTATTGGAATTAGTATTTAATCACTGGGGTTTCCACCTTCCTGCTTTTAATGCACAGTTTGAATTTGCACCTAAAACCATAATGGAAAGCTTTGACTTTTCACTAAAACATGTTAAAATGTATATTTATATACATTCACATGGTCAGATTTTCCACATAATTTTATTCATAATTCTGACAACTACAAGCTGAAATATGTCGCTCTTTTGCACATATCTCAACCACAGTAAAGTTTTAAAGACTTGGATAAGCCCTCATTTCCGTTATCATGGTAGTAATATATCTTAGACAATGCTCATTTAGGCTGATTGAACATACAGTAAGCTCTTTTGCAGTACAGATGTGTTTTATTCCCTTGCATCTAAGTTTAAAGTGTAAAGAGAGACTACGCTCTGTAGTACACTTACATTAAAAATGTGACTGATGAAGCACTGTGTCGTAAAACATTGTGTAGTAAAATAGCATTTAAAAAGATGGCACTGAATCCGCTGCATGGCTGTAGGAGGCAGTGATTAGAGAGAAAGGAAGCGAATGTGCGGCTGTGGCTAAACACAGATAATCTGTAAGGAGCAGTTCTGCACGCTCGGCACTGGCGGGATGATCTCTCGACGCTGAAACAGCTGCACCATTCACAGCTTCCAGACAGTGTGCAGTGATATTCCCCGAAACAGAAAGCTGCAGTTGCTAGCATGCCAGTGAGGTTAATGTTGGTCTTGTAGCCATAATACATACAGCACAAAGCCTGAATAACTGCTCACTACATAAATGTCTACATAAAGTTTTCATGGAACAATCCCGAGTATTAGGCCACGCCCATTCCGCTGGTGTTTGAGGTGCGTTTATCACTTTTCGTTCATATGTTTCCGTTCAAACGTTGCTTAATACTCATTGTTTAATATAATACTCAGGTTTGTTAACATAAATCCAATCTGTTATATCTTATATTCTATTAGACTCTCAGACACAGCAGACACTGGGTTAGGAGTGTTTGAATAAATATATAGCATCACAAAAATTTCAGACAAATTTTATTTTTAAATTGCTTTCGTCGTAAGAAATTTCCATTCATGAAATTATTATTAATCTCAAGAACCAGAAAGAAACCTTTTAAATCTGAGTTTTTTTTCTTTTAATAAAAGCTGCAGCTTTAATGTATGCAGAAGAGGGTAGATAGCGCTTTCGTCTGAGTGAGTTACAGCAATTCAGAAAGATATTCCTATACACACACACGTCCATGTGTCTCATAAAGCCAATGAAAAACAGTGCGCAGTGTACACTGGTAAATATACAGAGCGTACAAAGTTATAATTTCATGTTTATTATAATTTCATGTTTACTCACCTGCCGTCTGAGCTCCTTAACTCGACCATTGTTTCCTCTGAAAGGCGCTCGGTGACTTGATTTCATGCTCGTCCTGTTTTCTCAGACTTCCGAGCGCTCATTATATTACAAGGCTGGAAGAAAGTGTTATTATTGTTGAGCATGCTTTTCCCTTTATTTCCCTCGGACGGATCAGATCACATTCGCCATGCTCGTCTGCTTTGCTGCTGAACGCTATAAGCATCACTGCGTACAATTCAGCTGGGGCTTGTTACGAATGCGTCTATGAGAAGACACTTGGCTTAATAACCCTCTAGGGCTGAACGTGCTACCACACACAGCTTCACTCCTGAGCTCAAAAACATTGTTTTTACATGCTCAGTGTCTCTTAGGTGGTTGATTTTGAGTAATTGGTTGGTGTTTGGGTTAAATTTATAAGACAGCACTGTTCATGCATTTCCTTTCAAATCACATATTTCACCAAACCATTATCACTGAATAGGTGAAGGACTGCTTTTAAAAATTTGAAGACTTACAATTGTTTGCAAGAATGAAAAAAAAAAGGACTGGGAAACTGGAAACTCGTAAGGCTAGGCACTTAATGCAGAAATGCATAACACAAAACAGGTGCAAACGTTTAGGCAACAAGCCAATGACAGAACAGGGGCGGAGACAAGGCTTTTTTTTTTCCCTCTAAAACATTTGTGTGTGTTTTTCACTTGAATGTTCTTAGTTGCTGTATCACACTATATCACTTATTTATTTTCATTTAAAAAAAGTTTTTCTTTTTAATAGTTGTGTGCATGAGTTGTCTGAAGTGTTGTTTCCTGCTTTTGTGTCACCTGGGACTGTGCTTTGGCTTTGTGTTGCACTGAGACTCAGATCGAGTCTTACTTCTGAACTTGTAGCTGGATAAAGATTGGGATTGTGTGTTTTATTCTCCTGTGGTTGAACCTTCTGAGCCCTGTCTTATGATGTGTTATGGTATTCCTATTACAGCTGACATGCTCACAGACACTGAGCTGCATCTCGTTTTTTGTTTTGGCCAAATCTATATTAACATTCTGAACAGAAGAATTTGCGTCTCTTGCTTTCTCTTTCCATTCGGAAACTCATTCTGCATTCTCTTGTCAAACAAGAGCCACTCTGACACTCGACTCTGAGCCAGCATCTCTCTCGCTCCTCCTTGCCCTCCATCATCTCTCTGACCTTAATTTTCTCGCTCGCACTCTCCCTTCCCCTCTTCACGTCTTCTCCATCTTGCCTTGCATCATTTCGTCCTCTTTCCCAGCCTGTACTCATCCAGAGAGTCTTCCACATATTATACCTCTTCCCATTGATTTCAGTTGCATTGACAACCACGCATACCGATGCATAAAATCCTCCTTCATATTTTCATATAACGTACTCTTACGTGGCAAGTTGTTAGTTATTTACACTGATGTAAGAAAGCTTTGCAGTTCTGAAAAGGCATAAATGTGTGATGCTTGGCTTGGGTGCACAGGTTTATTGGGTTATAGCACAAAATACAAAAAACAATCGATCTCTGCATGAAAAAAATAAACCCATAACCAGCCTGCATATCAATGCATTTTCTGACGGTTGCCAATAATTCCTTGGTGAACATAGCCTTAAGCTTGGATATAGATTCTGTTTTCATAGCACCAACCAGACGGAGTTCCTCCTGTCATACACAAGGCTTTCTATTACACAGATACCCCCATCAGAGTATGTGGTGTGACCTAGCAGAGCAAATCTCACGGCCATGAATACAAACCTAGTGCTTTGCAGAATGTCACAACATATATTGATACTTTAAATCAATGTATTAGCTTGAACAATATCCATTCCTATTTCACAAAGACAACAATGGTAAAAAAAAAAAAAGGAGAAAAGCAAATTCTACACCCTTCTCTATATTTCCTTTAGGGTTAAGTTGACAGGTTTGCTTTATGCTGCTGGATCTGGATCTGGAGATTATCCAGGGAACACTGGGTGCGTGGTGGATGGGACGCCAGAATCCAGAAGAAAGGCACATGGACACAGAACAGAGCTTCACACAGAGAGGAACCAGAGGTCAGGATCAAACCAGGGACCTTGGAGAAGTGTGCAGCTTGAGTGCTGTAATATTCTAGGGACGGACAGAATCACTTTTTTGCCTTTAATGCAATTTGGTCTCATTCCATGCACCATGGCAGGAGGCTACCTCGTGGTTGCTTTTACACTGATTAAAGCCCACAGGCTAGACCTGCCTCTCCACGTTACAAGGTGGAAGTGTAGCCTGAAAGCTGGAAGCTACACAAACTTCAATGTGGAAATACAGACTGATATAGCTGTGCTAATTTACAAAATTGTTTATTTCACAATGAGACTAGGTAGGGTGGAAAAGTTTCCAAACATGTCATAACATCGACTGATTTTTATAGTAGGGAATTGTTTTTTTTGTTATTTTTTTTTTAGCACTGAAGTGGATGAAGACAGCAAGACTGTATTTACATGGTAGTGTTTCAGGCGGGCAGGAGAGGAAACGCAAGATGGATATGCAGAAAAGTAAACAGGTCTGTGAACGAGCGGTCTGCAGCCGAGTGTAACAGGATCAGCGTCTCAGGATTGACGGAGGGGATGCGTCCTCCAGATCGAGACCGAGCCGTTTTTGCATTCGGGGTATAATTGGATTTTTGGCTAATGCTACTTTATTCTATTTGAAATGAGACAGGGGAATTGAAATCGAAGTTGAAATAGATATTGCATGTGTGTGTGAGTGTGTGAGTGTGTGTGTGTGTGTGTGTGTGTGTGAGTGTGAGTGTGTGAGAGAGTGACAGACAGACAGACAGAGAGAGAGAGAGGGAGGAAAGGAGCACAAGAGAGCAGTCAATAATTTTAATAAGTCATTTTTGAGCAGAGCAGCCAAGCCACAAATCAAAAGATAACAAGAAACATGTTTAATGTCTTTGTTTTTATTTGTTCAATCATCAATTTTTCCCCCCAACACTGTCTTTACCCGCCACTTCTGAAACCAACATGGACGAACATTTGAAAAAAAAGATTCATATCCATGTCAATTTCCCCTTTTTTTTTTTCCAGAGCTCATGTTACTTCTTGTGTTGGTCTTCTAGACAAGCAGTGATGTAAAATTATAACAATTATACAAGGTTATTTTATCCTGCAATAACATGAAAAGCCACGAGCACCACAATGGTGGGGCGGGCAGTTTTGCCGCCTTGCAGCTCTAGGGTCCAGCTTCAATAATGAGCTCGAGTTACTGTTTGTGTGGAGTGTTCTTATTATGTCTGTGTGGGTTTCCTCCATGGTCTCTGGTTTCCTCCCACCTTCAACAAAAAAAAAAACTTCTAGCACTAAACTGCTCCTAGGTGTGAATAAGTGTGAGAGAAGAAAACAAAGTGAGAGAGTGTGAATGAGTTCATTTGACATGAAGTTCATGGATGTATGTGTCTATAGTAGGGTTTCTATCTACATATTTCTGTGCAAAAAGCCTAAACAACACAACACAAATGCATGAAGATACGATAAACGGCCATATTGAAACCGATGATTAGACTCACTGCTCATAGCAAAGAATCAAACTTAATATCCATATGCTGAAAACACAGATTACCAGCGTGGCACATGTTGGTGCTAACCTGCTGTAAAGTGAATGGGTGGGTATATTGGGGGAGTGGTAGATTTTGAATATTTAACAATGCTAACTATATTAAAAAAAACTGAGGAAAATTTGAATTTTTTTAAATGTGACTGCTTACAGCTGGGCCACTTTTAACCATAGTACACTCATCAGAGATTGCCATAATTAACCCTTTATCTAATCAGATTGTTTATTGTCTTGGAGTTGAGAGCAATAAAGTCGTTAATATTGGGGAAAAAATGTTTCTATATTAGAATCAAGGCCATTTTGCCAGATCAAATCACATTAGCTTTATTGAATTTTGTTAGCAAAGAATTTTCTTCTTGCTCTTTACAACGTCTTCATTTGTTTGCATCAGGACATAACAGAGACGGAGAACGAAGCTTAGTTTACTAAATTAATACCGCTTTGACTTTAATACTCCTAGTATTCACCAGTAACATTAATAATATTATAAATAATCATCTTATCTTCCAAATTAGCAGGCAGAATCTACACGATTCCCTGCTGCTGCTTAAACCCAGCCAGTGTGGACTAAAGGTAACGTTTTAAGATAAATTTAGCTTAGCTACAGTAGTTTGTATTGTGATGATTTGAATACTAGACACAGGACGGAATGGACATTTATAAAATCGCATCAATAAAAACCTAACACCATTTAACAGCTATACCATGATCCATGACCCTTATTTTCTTCAGTTATTCAGCCTTGATAAACGTGATAATCTGTAATCTTTCTGTATGAGATTATCGTACGAAAATGTAGAATAACTCAGTGCGGTACTGTACCATTCATCATATTTTCCCCCCACTGTCGAAATTCTGATTAGATGCTAACACAAAGGCAACATATCCTCAGAAACCTGTCAGGATGAATCACTGGTGAATAAATAAATAAATAAAAGCCAAATAATTTGGTGCTGTTCACTTTGTCTCTGTCAAAAAAGTCGATGAGGCAAAAAAAAATCCCTCCCTGTGCTCTATTTCTTTCTTTCCTCATATAGACACACTGCTGATGACGCCGGCAGTAGATGCCAGACTGTTAGCCCTTCAGGGACTTAAACAAGCCCTGTTTAGACTTATACTGGTCTAAATAGGCCTCTGCTTGGAGGAACATTATGTGAATTTTCCTCTCATTTTTCCTCAGGAAGTAGGGCATCTCTTAACCTTACCACCTCTTACTCAGCAATGTTGTCGTTCTTCTCTCGGTAATGATCAAGCATCTCAAGCAAATCCTGATGGAAATCAGAGCTCTCTGGCTCAGGCATCCTTATGACTGCAGGTGTATATCTTAATATGCACGTTTTAGTATACAGTATGCCCAGAATACATTTATACAAAGCGAGTATTCTTGTTCAGTATGACTTGCTAATGGAGTGTTGTTAGGTGTTTGCATACTAGCAAACGCAGCAAGCTTCAGCAAACTCCACCAAGCCCTTCCTGTTCAAAGCCGTGTAGTCGGCCTAGTAGAAAGGCACCAACAAATACCTGCAATCCTTCAACACTAGGAAGCCTTGCCAGCTGCTACATCAGGTAAGAGGCTTCTATGTCACATAACAGAATTGTTATTGACAAGAATGATGGAAATCCTTCCAAGTGCCAAGGGTTCCTACTACAATGTTCACTGTATTTCTGTTCTCTGGAGATCAAGACTGACAAAGACAAAGTAACCCAGCTCATCTCATTGCTCAGCACGCAGGCACTTGAATGGGCTAATCCTGTTTGGATGAAAGTGGATGATCATGCATTTATATGATCAGGCAGTCATATGCACTCTCAAAACACTTCAAATGTGCATCAACGTCTTCAGGGGCCAACCATCACACCCACCTGTGTTTATCAACTGCCCCACTCCTGTGCTGTTATGAACATCACATGCCTAGTCAAGAAGGCAGAACAGAGGATGTTGCTTCTGAGGAAACTCAATGTATCTCAACCAATAATGGTCCAATATTACAGAGCCATCACTCACATTCTCCATCACACTCCTCTTCTGAGTCCAAAAAACTATTAGAATGACTAATCCACACTGCTGAGAAGATCACTGGATTCCATCTCACACCTATTTATGAACTGTTCACGACCAGGGAAAAGATACATGGCCAGAAAATTGCTAGTGACCCCACCCATCCGGGCAACCACCTGTTTCAGAAGCTATCAGGCATGCACTCCCGAACCATATGCACAAAGACAGCTTGTCACCACAGCTCCTTCTCATGTGCTATCAACATTATCAACCAAGACCTTTGACCTTTGACCAAATACGAATGTGGTGCAATGATCTGGAAAGTGCATCTTTCCATCTATGCATATGCTCTGTACTAATTCATCCAAACAATTCCAAATTCCCATCATGGTCCAGCATTCAGACAATGCCTTTCCTCTTGCAGTGTTCATCAACAATGGGGTGGCCAGGAACTCCATAGATACCAACACTGATAATCATTTCAGATTCCAATGTTCAAGCACTGGATAGAAAACCAATTGGCGAAAGGTTCATAACCCATCCAAACTGTGAGCTGTGCCTTCACACCAGCTACCTCTCCACAAGGAGATGATCTGCTTCCTGGTTATGAAATCCTGTAATAAGCCTAATTGTTCCCTGGCTTCAATGTTGCAACGTAAGAATTATCATGGACTGAATGAGAAACAGAGACAGTGAACCTGCTCACCTCACTGCCACTCGTCACAGAATCACCATAGCCTCCATGTCTAAAGACAACAACCGGACCAAGAACTTATGATTCCAAGTGCTTGTTCATACTAAATTACAGTTTCCTTTGTGTTATGATTCTAAAAGTTTAATAAGATACATTTTATAAATAAGTAGTGAATGAATTTAAACATGGTTTTGTTCCCATGGTCAAGCCAAAAGCCATTTTTTTTGAAGAATTCTGCCACAGTGACATCCGGAGGGTTTTCCCAAACCGCCACACAATAGGGACTCGGGAGGGAAATTGATGTCTGAGCATCAATGTCTCAAAAACATACACAAAGATGTTATTTAGTTCTAGCTCAATACTGTACAACTCCACTGTTATGAGGCTAATAGAGAAGCAGACAGGGAGACACTTGTGCAGTGCTTTTGTATGCTAAACGCCTAATAGAAAATATCTGAATATTTGATCACGTGCTACGTACAAATTACACGGTTAGTTTATGATGGCAAATACAAGCGTCGCAAGCTTCAGGAGTCACTACACAGGAAAATCAGTTAATCATTTGTATTGAATGCTGAATAAAACATTGAGTCTAACCTGCTGCATCTGAGTCAAGGTCACAATGCTTTTAAGCCAGGCCTTTGCTTGCGTTAGCTATTGTGCAGTGGAGGGATTTAAAACATAAATTTTGCATACTGGTTTCGTGTCTGTGCGCTGTCCATCTTCATCAGCGAGGTAAGAAAGAAAAATATGACCTTTATGTTCTTTAGCTGTGCCCTTGCCTCTGGAGCATGCACAATTTGATTCGCCAAAAATACGACATCAGGTTAGAGTTGTGCTGTAGTACATAAACTTCTGCTACCCAGTGCACCTTCATCGCTAACTGAGCGAGAGTAGTGAGGTACTGACTGAGCCATGGTTGGATAGACTGGCTAACGGAGCAGTGCTATGAATTAAGAATGGTCCAGTGATGTAGTGTTATCAAACGCTGGCCTGAGGGAAGTGCTAAAGACATCAGCAACATTCAGAGCACCTGACTGAATCATCTGAGATGGCAAATCCCTTCCTCCACACATCACGGCACAAAAAAAAAAAAGAAATGTATGAAATTAAATTGATGCTTTCCAACAAATATGCAATTTCTTTAATGATTCAGTGATCTCACAATAGCAATTACCTGCATTCTGTGCCCCTGCAATCAGAAAAGCCTAATGAAGAAGCCCTCGGGGAACCAGAGTCCAGAAGATTAGATTTAGAAATTGGAGGAAGGCAAAGCGACTGAACATTGTAATTGAACGTCTGAATGCCTTCCAGCAAGAGCCGAGCGCTGCCGTGTGCTTGGTTTTGTTCCAGGACCGCTAATGTTTACCAGCAGATGCATAGGACGTTCAGGAGAGTCAGTTTTAATCAAATGTCCTTCGTTATTGTTCGTGATTGTCTGCGAGGCTGAACTGCTTTGGAGACTATGTCAGGAATGTCTGTCTGAATGTTCTGACTCTTTTATGGTTTTTTTGCTATAAACATATTCAAAACTCAATACCTGAAAATGACAGAAGTGTCAGATAGAACCTCCTGAAGCAGCTGGTGAGGGTATATCAGTGTTTTCCTTTCGTTTACTCACGGATATGTGATTTATACTTAAACTGAAACGTACAGAGGAAGCGCCGTATCGCGTATTTACATGTCAAAATATATAATGTGCATATATAATGGAATCCATCATAAAAAAACCATATACCATGTCTAAAGTAATATTTTTTTAATTAAAAAGTTCATTTTAAATATAAAAACTAAAACAGATGACCTCGGGATAAGGATTTGTCTTAATTTCTAATCTAAAATGTGTCTAAATTCTGTTATACTGAATTTATTTTGTATGATATTCCCGAGAAAACAAGGGAAATGTTCAATTCTGGCTCAGATACAACACAAAATCAAGCGATTGCGTAAGCAGCCATTAGAAAATCTAAAGTATACCTTGGCATTGATTCTACAAAGCTATAGGAACTGTAGTGAAGCGATGAACACCATTCTTCTAAAAGTCTCTCACTCAGTCTCAGTAATGACGTTATCCTGGTCAGGGCCATGGTGAATCCGGATGCTATACTGGGAACGCTGGGATACGGGCATGAAGATGTCTATACTGCATCACACTGTTTACATATAAATATATGGGATAGCAAAGGACTTTTCTTGCCTTGCTTTCCAGTCCATATCATCGCTTATCAGTGAGAGGACCTGGATGATAAAGGACATTCCTTTAAGGCGGCTGAGCGATTGAGAGTGAAGATCCACTCACCGTGGCTTTTTTTTTTTTTTTTGACTCGGCTGCAAATAATCATGTCACTGATTTGTCATAAACCTGTCAGAGCTTTCTTGGCAGCAGCTGAAAAATGGACGATGAGAAATGACATGGAGCCATTTATCACACGCCACCGTCATGACCCGAGGATCGGAAAACTCGCTGGTCTGGGAATTTTAGCCTTTTGGGTCCGGTGGTAGTGTTCATGAAGACTCTATGACCTGTCGTAGTCTTTATGTAGAGTCAGTGTCCTGTAACTGTCTTTGACAAAATATAACAAATCCGACTGTTACTAATATTCAATTCAAATTTTTTTAGAATGTTAATAGTATTTAATTTCATTAGTAGCCATGAACTAGTCGCTAATAGTCATTAGGAATTAGACAGTAGTAATTTGGTTTTATTTTCACATGAAGGGAGTCTGAATATAATCATGGGGTATATTTTTTAATTACATACACACATCACATTGGTGTAAATATTATAGTTTTTTTTTTAACCACTATGTATTTTTTAATAGATGGAACAAAGAGAAAAAACATGTAATATCTTTTCTACCATCTCTTTTCCCTTTCTCGCTCGTTTCCTAGCACTGTAGTTCTTCAGTCCCACGTGTTGCTTGCGACCTTTGCGTTTTTAGCTCTTTAGTTTCTCTTTGAGAAGTAGCTAATGTATGCGCTATAATGCGATTATGAGCCTCAGGTCCAGTAATTCTTCAGGTTTTGCAGTCAGCCTGCCCATCCTGACTCCCTGTGTGTGTGTGTGTGTGTGTGTGTGTGTGTGTGTGTGTGTGTGTGTGTGTGAGAGAGAGCTGAAAGCACCTGATGAGCTGGAAGCAGGTGCAGCCGAAAATAAAAGCTGACTCCCTCATTTTCCTCTCATCTCTATTTATCTCCTCATTTCATTTTTGAATAACAGTTGGGTGGGAATAGTGTACGTACATTGCGCTCAAAGCTTTTGTCTCAGCACCTGTTGAAGGAAAAAGGTTAATCACATAACCTCTGGGATTATTACTGCTACTGAACGCTGTTTCAGGAGGCACTTTAGACTAGCTAATCCACGTATTGGGTTTAGGAGTGAGGAGGAAACCCACGCGGACTGTCCCAGCTCCAGCTTGGCCACACTCTCTGCTCACTGTATCTGTATCAGTGTGTAGCTTCTCATCTGTTCATTGTAATTACTCGTTATGTCTCATTAGTCAGTGTTTGTTGCCCCTTCCGATATCTGCCATATTTTCTGCAGCAATTATGCTACTATTTACCCTGTTACTATTTTTAAAAAAAATTTATTTCTAGTTTCTCATTTTCCTAATATATTTTTTTAGGTCCAAGACCAGACATGAATTCCTTTTCCTATAACAAAGAACTTACAAGGATCATGTTGGAGAATCTCTCCCACGCTGCTAATGTCCTGAAATCAATTTGACTATTTCACTCTCTCACTCCTGTTTGCTTTGTTTACACTCTCGCAGTCTCTCACGCTCTTTCTCTCTCTGATTGGCTGCGACTCCTGCCCAGCACTGTGTACCCAGACTTCTTTTGTGCCTGAAGTCGGTGTGTCTGGGCTGGTGTGTGATGTGTGCATACAAATTTCCCACAAATTCCGACCCGGCACCCCTGACACAGTACTGGCTGTGAATCACTATTACAGAATTACCTGAGTGACTCACAGCAGCTCAGGAACATCATATTACAGAGCACTTTTCTTCTCCTGACTCATTTTTAACAAAAGAAAAAAAAATCCCACGCACTGTAGGATGCCAAAAGTGGATGGCAAAATTGGAACGGAAAAATGCACCTTAATGAGCCACTAACTCCCATCTTTCTTCCTCTTTCTCCTCCACTCCTGCACCTCCATGATTCTCCCCACTTGGTGTGTTTTTCAGAGATTTCAAATACTGTGTTCTCGTTCCTCCTCTTCTTCTGTCAAGGAATCACTTCTGCTTCTTTCATCCTTGTCTCTGTTTCTCCCACAATTTTATATTATTCTCTTTTTTCCTCCCCTGGTAAAGCATGGGTATCATTCATTAAGTGTATGTCAGACCTTCTTTTTGAGTGCAAATGATCTGAAGATCTCAGTTTTTCACAACTCCACACATTTCATGTTACTGTACCTTTCTATTGAAAAAAATCAATTATGGTGTTTACTTTGATCTCATCAGAGGTTATTTTAAAAACAATTGATTTGAAACAGATTTATTTCAGCTTTGATTCACTATATCAGAATTCCAGTGGGTCAAAAAGTTTATATACACCAAGTTTACTGTCTCTAAACAATCTGGAAGATTCCAGAAATCTGATGTAATGACTTTTAAAAGCTTCTGATTGGCCAGTTGTAACAATAAGGCATTAATTGGGAGAGCACATGTGCCTGTATTTAAGGCTCTATCTTTAAAGTCAGTGCCTTTTTACACTTGATACCATGACAAAATCCAAACAACTCAACCAAGACCTCAGGAAACAACCTGTGGATCTACAGAAGTCTGATTCCTCCTTAGGAACAATTTCCAAACACCTGAAGGTACCACGAGCATCTTTACAGACAACTGTATGAGAATATAAAAATCTAGGGGCCACACAGACACTCCATCGTTCAGGAAGGAGGCAGAAATTAACCTGAGCTTTGAATGAACTTTGGTCCAAGTTGGAGGCATCAGGAACCAAAATATGAACCTCCACCATTAAGAGAGTCCTACATCACCATGGCCTGAAGGACTTGTGCAGGGAAGAAGCTCTTACTCCAAGACCAGTGTGAAGGTGATCAGCAGCCTTGTGGAGGAGTGCTCTCTGGTCAGATGAAACAAAAATGTAACTGTCGTTGATCTGTAATGATCAGCGCTGTGTACAGAGACTTTTAATCTGAAGAACACCATCCTTACTGTGAAGCACGGGGGTGGCAGCATCATGTTATGGAAAAGTGAGGATTATCTAGAAATACTGAAGAAACACATCAAGACATCAGCCAGAAAGTTAAACTTGGGCAGAGCAGGGTCTTCCAGCAGGACAATGATCCGTTGTAGTAAATAAAATATTAGCTATTAAAATGACCTCTTAACACAAAATCCCACCTACTGTGATTGATTGATTGTAGACGGTGAAAATGCAAACAAGGTTGTAAAGGTGGTTTTAATTTTGGCTGAGATGAAGTGAGAAGATAAGGAAGTGGAGGGATTGCTATTGATAGACGTACACCAGTTACACAAGATATTGCAAATGAAAAGTCATTTCTATTTTTATTTATGTTTGCCAGCTATTATATGTTGTTGTTGACAAAAATGCAATTACAATTGAATGCATGATTTAGCATTTACTAATTAGTTTTTTGTGTAAATTCCAAGAAAATGCTGCCACTAAGCAGAAAGAACTATGAAGAAGTTTTCAGGCTTTAATATCCAAAATGGCTTGTACTTGCAAAGTGGTAACCAAAGATCAGGACAGATACTTTGAGGAAATCATTTATCATTTAATAACTTTGGTCTGCCAAAAGACCAGTGATAATCAGGGTTCAGTGTGTGTGTGTGTGTGTGTGTGTGTGTGTGTGTGTGTTCAATTGCTAACAAACAATTCTAGATAATAATTACAGACATGTGATCAGGCATCTTAATCATGTAGTCCTTAATTTAATGTGGTAGTGTTTCACATTAGTTGGGCTGAGATTATTATTAACATATAATAAGATGCACTTTGGATGTCTTTATCATTATTTATTTATTTATTTATTTTTAACTTGAGGCAAAAAAAGATGTGTAGTTTATGCCACTGTGGTTGCCGGGGTTGTCTTATGTCTTATAAGCCTAAAATATATATATATATAAATTCCTATTAAGCTGGCAAAGATTTGAATGTAATAGTAGCCTAATATAGTGAGAACATGAACATATTGAGCTTTATTGTCATGAATATTTTAGTCCTGGTACGCACATTAATTTGCGATCACTGAATAAAATTTGTCTCAATTTAACAATATGGCTTCCACCCAGAGTAACTGGCTTAATCACATTAATTAGCAGGCCAGAAGGGCTCACCAGATCTCCAGTAAGGATTCAGCAGCTTATATTGTAGCGACAGCGCGAGACGTCATGAAGCGTAGGGAGGAATTGCACTGGAGAGGCCTTTCGAGAGAATGCTACAGTGGATAAACTGAGCACTCAGTCATCTGCTAGGGTTACAGCTCACTTTAAGTAGGTGGAGGTCATAAATTACTGGATTAATAAACATGCCATATAAAATTCGATCCCCGCGAGAGCTATTGTCTCTCCCATGATGAAGCTGTCTCCTGCAGGTCCCTCCTGGCTGTCTTTGGGCTCTCTGTGGCTTTCTTTACCTTGTCGAAAATATGACTTGGAGATTTTATGTCCAATGTTGTGATTATCAGCAACACAGCCGTCTTGGACACTTTCTTCCACTGCAGTACCATGTTACAAAGTCCAAAGTGAAATTGTACTGGAAAGCTGTAAGTGTATAAAAGTAGGCATACGGTATGTTTAATAACATGCTACTCGACTCAAAGTCGTCTATTTACATTTCTACTTGAGATAAAGTACCAAAGTACCTGCTTTTTACTGTACTTAAGAGTCTAATAAAGTAGTGAGGAATTTTTATTTTGGTATTTTGATGATCGTTTTCTGCCTGCAGACCAAAATAAGATGGTACGTGTCCATGTTCCTGTCACTATATGGCCAAAAGTCACACCCATATAACTATGACTAGAGCCCCATAGCATGATGCTGCCACCACCGTGCTTCACTGCGGATATGTTGTTCTTTGGGTGATAAGCTCTCTTGTTTTTGCGCCATGTAGTACTATATTTGTATGCAGCTTTGATGAATATTGGTCAATGTGTGTTTTGATATTCCAGCTAGCAAAACATTAAGGTACTGTAATCTACATTTAAAGCTCAATAAGTGACCTCCTCGTCAAGGTTACTTAAAATGAGCAAGGCTTCAAGTGTGCTGGTAAGTCAGCGCATAAATAAACATGGATATTGATTGGCCATGGCCACTTATGTTGTGTATTCAACCTGGATGATGATCAGCTTCCTTACAGAACCTTATACTTATATATATATATATATATATATATATATATATATATATATATATATATATATATATATATATATAAAATTTTTATTATTATTATTATTAATATTATTAAATGTGAGTAGAATGTGGACTTGGTCCAGATTTTTGACTTATTTTATTTAATAAATAAGAGCTTCTTTTCCTCTCGTATTCGTCTCTCAGCAAGTGAACAGTCAGTTCCCGAAGTTGATGTGTTGGAAGCAAGAAAAATTGGCAAGCGTAAGAATCTGAGCGACTTTGACAAGGGCCAAATTGTGACGGCTAGACGACTAGGTCAGAGCTGCCATGTCATGCATAAAGTTAACACCAGATTCTGGCAAGATGCATTACGAAAAAACGTGACATAATCTGTCAGACAGCGTATGTTACTGTCTAGCTAGCTTTAGCTACCATTTATTTAGCGTTAGCCAGCTATGGTAGCACACTTTTCAGTATTAGAAGCAAGTTTAATTAAAAATGCTGAGATATATCAACCCAGTCACTCACACACACACAAAGTTTGCGTGTTTAACTTATCTGCAGCACTGTCTTTACGTTGAAAATCAACATTCTGGCACAAGTATACGATGCATAGCAACGTATTGAATTTGTTTTTCATCGACATAATTTACCCAAGCTAACCCCTAAGATCGATATATAATAAAAAATTTTGACCCTTTTTGAAACATACAGTGTTTAGCGTTGCTCACTTCATACGCAAAGTTTTATTCGCATTTTGAAAATACCCCCGTTACCGTAATGTATTACCATGTGACTTGCAGCCTGATTGTGTTAGTAGAGAGAAGGAGAAGTTAGGCTTATTTCATTTTCTCTCTCTCTCTCTCTCTCTCTCTCTCTCTCTCTCTCTGTCTCTGAGAGCTGTCAACGACTCCCATCGTTCCCTTTTTTTTCCCCCCACAGCGTCTCTCCTCTCCCACCCTCTGGTTCCTTCCTCCACCCACCATAATTCACTCCATTCAGTGTGTTTTTCTGAAATAATGTATTCCCATTTCTCCACCTCCTCCTTTTTTTTCTTTCTTTTCCTTCTCTCAAGAAATGGCGAATTCTCCTTTCATGCCTGTCTCCTGTTTCTCCCACGTTATATATCATTCTCTCTTCTCTTCCTTCCTGATGAAATACAAATACACCTCATGTTTATCTGAGCTGCATCAGAAATCTGAAAGGAATCTCATTTCGAAATGAAAACATGTCTGGTTTAAGAGAGAGAGAGAGAAAGAGAGAGAGAGAGAGAAAGAGGAGGGGAATGAGTGTGCTTTTTTAGCTCCTGTAACAAAAACAGAACAGGTACAGAAGATGTTTATTGCACCTTTTCAAACGATCTGAATTGTATCTTGTGATTCACTTTTCTTACAGTCACTACTTCTGTATATATAAATACAGTTTTACCTTTTGACTGAAACAGGTATATATATGACACCTGCCTTTTTTCATTCATGAAATCTCACCTCAGTCTGTATGTATCATATTTTCCACACTATAAGACGTGATCTTGTTGGTTTTTTAACTGGAATATATACGGGCTGACAGGTGAAGTGAAGAACATTGATTATCTGCTTACAATGGCACCTATCAAGGGGTAGGATACAGTATATTAGGCAGCAAGTGAACAGTCAGTTCTTGAAGTTGATGTGCTGAAAGCAGGAAGAATGGGCAAGCGTAAGGGCCAGATTGTGATGGCTAGACGACTGGATCAGAGCATCTCCAAAACAGCAGGTCTTGTGAGGTGTTTCCTGTATGCAGTGGTTAGTACCTACCAAAAGTGGTCCAAGGAAGGGTCATGGCCGCCCAAGGCTCATTGATATGCACGGGGAGTGAAGGCCCGTCTGGTCCGATCCCACAGAAGAGCTACTGTAGCACAAACTGCTGAAAAAGTCAATGCTGGCTCTGATAGAAAGGTGAATACGCAACCTAAACTGTCTTATATACTGACCTCCAGGTTTTATCCGTCGCTTTTAGCATTAATCCCTGCAAAATAACGACTTCTTCAAAGATGATTAATACTTACCTGAACTGCAAAACTAGACAACACATGCTGATGTGCTGTTTTAGAGGCGGCCCAACTAGTAAAAATGAAAATTTTGGATGTAAATGATACAAAGACATGATATGTGCATTGATTTTGTCTCTCTCTCTCTAGGTTCCCTGTCGCTGGGCGTGTTCCTCGTGTCAGTCGGTCTAACTGTGTGTGTTGTGTGGCTCGTGGCACTCTGCGGCGTCTGTGGATGGTGCCAACGCAGACTGGTGAGTGATGTCACTTCCTGTTTCAAGGTAAATCCCAAATGAGTGGCAGCTATTTCAACACTGTTCCCTGAATTACATGTCTACTGAGTTAGCTAGCCTTGACTAGCTGTATAGGCTAGCTCCGTAAGCATTTGTTAGCGAGTTCCTTTTAACCACAGAACAGTTTCTGGTGGCAAGACAAGCAGATTTGTACGTGCTTCACCGAGGAATACTTCAGTATGTTATAATAATAATAATAATAAAAAAATAATCGGATACTTTTTTGTTGTTGTTGTTGTTGAACAGTACTGGTTTTAATTAAAGCTATTAAAATATATTCGTACATATACAAAGCAACGATCGACAACAAATAAATGAATCTGGGGACAGTTTACTACGTGGAAGTGGAAATAGTAGGTGTTTTTTTTTTTTTTTTTTTTGCACTTTTTGTTAATTTCATTAACAGTAATAAGCGGAATAGGGGGAAAAAATCACACTCGAGATGGATGATTAGCGAGGAGAGGAAATGAGAAAAGAGGAGAAGAAAAGAAAGGGGGAAAAAAAGAGAAGCAGACGGGTGGACTGTAGGTGGCTTAAATGAACACAGGCTTTAATTACATGCAGTAATTGGGCTCTGGTCCATATCCACACCCTGCAGGCTCCGAGCAGCTTCCTATTATTACAGAGAAGGATTACCCTATGCCGCCCCCTCCACCCCCTCTCTTCCTCTCTTCCTCTCGTCATTGCCTGATTGACTTCGCTGAGTGACAGGCAACCTTGTACTTTTAACCTATGACATCACTGCAATACTACATCACCTCCCGTTAGCTCTCTGCAGCACCTCGGGATTCGAGGAGGACATAAACAATGCTTTTGTCTAGCAGCGACAGAGTGGCTGAATCCTGATTTCTCCAAGTGACTGATGTTCTTGGGTCAACAAGAGCTTCAATTTAAAAGCGAATGAATCTAAGCTCCACCTTTGTCGCCTGTCGCTCGGTAAATCAGGACGTCCTGATACCAGATCATAGCACAGCATTCAACGAAAAAGTGGAGATATAATGAAGCTCCTCATGTAATACATCACATGACTCACTACTGGATCCTCTTGCTGTGAAAGTGTAGAGAGGTATTTTACCATATAAGATGCATTGGGATGCTATGGATACTAGGAGATGTGTGACAGTTCATTTTTACTAGTCAAACAATAATAATAGGAAGAAAAAACTCGACTATTCATCTTTTCCATTTTTTTTTTTTTACACAAAACCCGATTGCTATTTTTAGGCCGTTTTCTTCCTCACTCCCTTAACAGCCATACACAGGCTACAAATTACATTTCCTTCACCGCTTTTGTAGACTACACTGCAATAAATAAATCGGGGCAATGAACGCGCAAAGTAATAAATATGCGTATCATGTTACACTATTTAAGGACGCACCAATCCTCAGAACGCACCGGTGTGGAAGAGCTGGCGGCCGAGCACGCATCGCTTCTTTATAACATCGTGTTAATGTAGGAGGTGTTTTCATTTATTCCTTCAAAAATAATGAAATTAAATGTTTCTACATTTTAAAAAATCCTATAAAGAGCAGTAAACAGTCACTTATCACTTGGTCACTTTCAAACAGAACTGCGTACTGGTCGGTGTTGTAGTTATTGTACTGTCTTGTTCTGTCTTGTGCGTCCGCACGTTTGCACTTGTGCACTTTATGTTTAATTTATGTAGTCCCCGTAGTTCTGTGTCGTTCTGTGTTGTCTTATGTAGCACCTTGGTCCTGGAGAAACGTTTCGTTTCACTGTGTATTTGTATATGGCTGAAATGACAATAAACTCCACTTGACTTGACTTGAGTAATAAATGAAACAAAGTCAGTATTTAATGTGACGATCCTTCGCTTTAAATAAATAAAGCAGTATCTGAGGTGCAGTGTGTGCAGTTTTATAAGGAAATGAGCTGGAAGTGTTACTGAGCATCTTGCAGAAGCAGCCACAGTTCTTCTGGAGACTTTGACTGTCGACTCGCTTCTTATTTCTGCAGCGAAACCCAGCAGCCTTCATTATGTTTTTATCTGAAAAGTGTCTCTTATGGAATCTGCTGCTTTCTTTACTGACATACAAACATTTTTCTGGAACATTTCATTCTGTGCTGGAAAACTAATGTTTGGAATCTAAAATGGTTTTGTACTGAATCAATAATGTAGAAGTCAGAAAATAAACATCTATAACAAAGTTTGTACTAAAACTATATATATATATATATATATATATATATATATATATATATATGTATGTATAGAGAGAGAGAGAGAGAGAGAGAGAGAGACTAGCTGATTAATATATTCACTTCTCTCTCCTGTGGGAGTCTCAGTCTAGTCAACACAGTGACCAAAACAATTTCAGAAAAAAGCAGACAGTAAAGAAACGGCAGAAAGGCAGATGTTAAAAGCTGAGAAAAGTAGAATAAATATAAAAAATAAGTAGATATAATAAATAATAGTTATATAATAGTTACATAATAAAAATAAACAGATGTTCAACCCCTCATATAGGTGATATATAGCTAAATAAATACATTTGATAAATGATAAATTTGTGATAAATTTTAAAAAAGATGCCATCCTGTAGAGGATATGCGGCGCTCTGAAGGCAGCCGGCGTCTCTGTCTCACTGGTTAGACGGCTGGTCTCAAAGGGTTAAATCTTGACGGACAGGAAGAGGACAGACTGGGGGCTATGGCTGAGTGGGAATGCATGGTTTTCAGTGTCTCCAACAGAGAAAGCATCTGTGCTCGTCTCAGCTTTTTCTTCTCTATGCCTCCTTCTCTCTCTCTCTCTCTCTCTCTCTCTCTCTCTCTCGCTCTCGCTCCGTGTCTGACATGTTAATTCGCTGCCCTCTCTCGCTGTTCTCTCATTATTGCAAATTCTGTAAACCCATTCATCCGGTCATTTTCACGTCTCTCCGTCTCTCGTCCTCCTACTCTCTCTCCTTCTCTCCGCAGTCCGTCTCTCTCCCCCACCGTGTCTCCCCGCTGAGATTTCTTCTTCCATCCTCTCTCTCCTCTCTGCATTCCGCGATTTCTCCTGGCTTCTTAAGATGCTTAAGACTTTAGGACAGTGTTTAATCAGAAATAGTATACATCTGATAGAAAACTACAAGCCTCTCAAAAAGAAAAAGTCTGTGAGTCTGACAGTGTTTACTCATTTGCATTAACCCAAGGATATGATATTCATAGCTGTCTGTGGTGAATATTGCACAGACTTTATCGGACACTCACAGAATAAGAATTCGCACTGTATTTATTATTATTATTTTTTCTGAATAATAAGGTACTATAAGACCAACCCCACTGAAGATCAGTCAGTGTGCAGAAACCGTAGCGCATCCAAACCGTAGACCCACGATACATCCGCCATAGACACCGGCTGCCGGAAATAGTGTAAAAATGATGATAAATGAGTCGAACAGGGACAAGGTAAGAGTTGTGTGTTTGCTCCGTTCCAGCAGCAGCGTCTAAACACGTTTCCTGCCAAAAATGCAATCATGTCACAATCATCTGTCTGACAGAGAACTGATCCCACACTTCAGCACTTCTTATAGTGCAGCTCGGTTCAGTGTATGTCCCGTTGGTGTTGCCGTAGTACAGTGGCGTTGACTAATCCCACACGCTCCCATGAAGAGTTCAACCAATTCTTGTGTTTTCATATTTAAGCTTACCACAGATGGATTCGGAAGAGTTAATGCCTCAGAGTTTGTTTAGCTCATGCATCTTCTCTACTGGTGACTTCCTGACTTTCACTATTCCACTTTCTAACATCACTAAGTATGTTAGACACAAAATCACGAATCTACTCTATCATGGTCTGATTCGTTGATCATTACAGGAAAAACAACGTGTTATCTCCTGTTTTTGCCGCACGACCTGTGTGGTGAGCTGCAGCTTCCTTGGTTATCGGCTGCTATGGTAACGTGATATTTTGACAGGTTGGCTCCTGTCACATCAGTTGCTGAGAATTCGATGACACAACTTCGAGACTCTGACACTGAAATCCCACTTCTGTTTAACTGTGACAGATGCAGCCTGGTTTACTAGAAGATAGGAGATAGCAGGAGAACATGGGAGAATTTACGAAAAAATTCATAATAAGGGTAGAAGTAAAGAAAATAGTTTCTTGAGCTTTATACGGAAGTCCAGAAAGGCCATTTGTTATTTTTTTATTTTTTTTTTTGTGATCTCAAGATAAGAAACAGGTTGAAATGCATTACTGGGCGTACATACTAGACATCTGGGAGTGCCTTAACAGGAAGTAGCTGGTACAGTGGTAAAGTTATGGCCTTACAGCCTTAAGATTGTGGGTTTGTCTATATTTTTCCCTAAAGTACATGTAGCTATCTGTCTGTCCATCTAGCTACCAGTTTTTCATTCCAGGTTGCGCTACTCATTTCCAAATCCTGCACACACAACAATAGCAGACGCTATTTAAAAAAGCTGTGCACATTTTAACACCAGAAAATATGATCCATCTTTCAGAAGCAGTGTGTATTAATGTGTGTATTAATGCGGTCACGCTACATGATTTCTAAACAAGAATGTGTCTCTCTCTCTCTCTTTCTCTCTCTCTTTCTCTCTCTCTCTTTCTCTCTCTCTCTCTCATCACCTGTTGTCGAATGTTAAGTATGTGTGCAGTGTTGTTTCCCTCCGTTGTCAGAGGTGTGTGTTTCTCTGTCAGACGGATCATTGCAGAGTAATTTGCGTCTTGGCAGGAAACACATTTCGACGCTGCTGCTGGAACAGCACGAACGTGCCACTCGTTCCTCGTCCGTCTTCAAATCATTTATCATCTTTTACGCCATTTCTGGCAGCTGGTATCTTTCAGCGTGCTTTCTAATGAATTTTCCACCCTCCAGATGTGGAAAATAATGAAGTCTTAATTACTTCAAATCTTTACATTGCGTAAAAGTGTACATTTGGATTTAGTCGAGATGAGAGATGAAAGATGAAAGAATGAGGATGATGAAAAATTTGCTCGCTAGCTTGATGACATAATATTAATTAGGTTTCGATGTTGAATTTGCCGAAGTCATGTCATCTTGAAATAAATTATGGGAGCATCCTGTTCATTTAGGTAGATGGTAGCCAGTCATGTCTTTTCAACTCCAACAGCAGAATGAGTGGAGCATAAAAGAGCATCTCTTGTGCTGAGTGTAAATTTAGAGTGTAAAATACTGTTTTCTGGTATATTTTCAGTTGGTAACTTACATTACTTTGATTAACATGATTAGCTAACATCAGCTAGGTAGTGACAATGGTAAAATAATTATACTTGTGCAAATTATGATGTACTCAAATATACATACAGCCATTGTTGCATTTTTAAAGTTCATTATTGACACTAATAAATTCTCGTTCACCCAATAATCAATTAGGCAAACCCATAGTGGACCGAGTAACTGATTATTGACAGATAGTTCTTAGTTTCAGCCCTAACTGAGTCAACATTATGAGTATCATTAGGATTTAATCAATGAATCCTAATGAAATTAATCAATGAATTCTTTGCAGAAGAAAGAAAGAAAGAAAGAAAGAAAGAAAGAAAGAAGGCACTGGGTTCAGAATTTTTCTGGTTCTGTTTCCCAGACCTGTAGCTTCATGTTGACTTTGTGAACTTTAACCAAGATGTAGGAACTTTTCACTACCATACGTCCATGTCAACTGATAATCAGTCACAACATCTTATCACAATCACCTGGTCACAATCACAACAAAATGAGGAAAAAGTGTAGAAGTCTGAATCCTTTGTTGATGATCTTCAGGCACATGCCCAGGTGGACCCCTGGTGGACATGTATAATAATTATACTTTATATGGCCTTGAGGGTGGCACAACTGGATCACACTCATCTGGGAATAGATGAGGGTTTAGTCAGAATGGGTTCCAAGGGCTTCATTGCTATTGGATGCCTTCTGTGATGCCTTAGATAATTACACTTAAATAATATTTATCCTCATGTCATTAATAGAATCAGTTTAAATGAGACAGTCAGAATAGCTTACAGATATATGCTATATTTTAAATTTACCTGCATCTAAGGTCTGGAAGCTAAAATTGTGATGTTTACTACATGCAAAATTTAGAATTATATTGAGCATTGGGAAATATGAGAAAGTATGCTATAAGGCCAAAAGCATGTCGACCAATGTTCTTCACACTCATGCTTGATGAACATCCCATTCCAAAGCCATGGCGTTGTAATAACCTCCACTCTTCTGGGAAGCTTTCCACTAGATGTTGGAGCGTGGCTGTGGGGATTTGTGTTCATTCAGCTACAAGAGCATTAGTGAGGTCAGGCGCTGATGTTGGGTAAGAAGTCTCCAGTTCCAGTTCATCCCAAAGGTGTTCAGTGGGGTTGAGGTCAGGGCTCTGTGCAGGACACTCGAGTTCTTCCACTCCAACCTTCACACACCATGTCTTCATGGAGCTGGCTTTGTGCACAGGGGCATTGTCATGCTGGAACAGGTTTGAGTCTCTTAGTTCCAGTGAAGGGAAACTGTAAAGCTACAGCACACAGAGACGTTCTACACAACTGTGAGCTTCAGACTTTGTGGCAACAGTTTGGCACAGAACCACATATGGGTTTGATGGTCAGATATCCACAGACTTTTGGTCATATAGTGTAACATTATTCATATGTATGAATTATACATAAAAGTAATGTGGGCACAACAGAAGCAGGCTCAGTATAGCCCCTCCCACATGACATTAAAAGTGGTGAAATTCTGATTAAATACAGTAAAAAGTTACCAATTATTTGTATTTATACAGATTATGGCCTCAACACCAACATTAACCTGATTAGAAAGCAATCACGCATTAGGGCATTCCCTGGGGTTTTTTAATAAAGTTGCTTTGTTTGCAGCTTTTCCATAAATAAATCTTTCTCCAGCATTGATAACAGAACTGTTTACTTCATACATTATCACTAATCCTGACGTTACTCATTTAGAACTTTTCTTGCTCAGGGCCAGTTTTTCATACGGCATATTTACAAAGGCATTCCACTGCAGTACCCATCATGGAGAGCCCCATAACGATAGAGAAACCTGACAATATTAATCTTGTGGGGAAAACTAAACTTTTACTTTTTTGAATTTAAAAAAAAGTCAGAAATTTGTTTTGCAATACTGAGGGGGTATGGTTAGGCACTGTATTATTTAGCCAGAGGAAAGCACATGTCAGTAGAAATATTCCAGAGAGAAAGAGAAAGAGAGAGTGATTTGTGTGTGTGTGTGTGTGTGTGTGTGCGCGCGCATGCTTTATTTGACATTTCACCATGCTTGGTATTTGTTCGCCTGGTGAATTGTGTAAAGAAACACTGTTTATCATTCTCCATATCATTGTGGATTTTTCTTGAGCTAACACACACACAAACACACACATACACAGATACACAGTGGACACACACTGTTTGACGGCCAACTTTCTATGGAGTCCTTCATTCAAGTAAGGACTTATTGAGGCTGTGAAAATGCTGTTCCTCCTCTTTTCATAGACTCACTGAGTGTGTGTGTCTGTGTGTGTAAGAGAGAGAGGTAATGAATGTCTAGGTGAAAAGGGAGTAAGTCCCAATAGAGAGGCCCGATATAACAGCAAATAGCAGACGAGGCTGAGATGAAGAAGACTATAACACAGAGTACCTTGTGCTGTCAGGATGCTTCATTGGTGTTACCTCGCTTACACCAGAGTTGAAACAAATTAAGCCTTTGAGCAAAGAAATCATGTTATACTTCTTTATGCTATGGATGGCCGGGGCAGTTTCCTTCAAAGCTAGCGGAGTGTTTCTCTGTGCCAAGTACCAACAGCAAACTTGTCACCTTGTGACTATCATAGTTATAGTCAACCTCTATGCCACGCTCATCCTTTCCCCATTCTCATCCTGTTGAGGAAGTTGATTCAAAATGCAAACTGCGCTAACTGCAGGAAAATGGCAATAACAATGAATGAAGAGTGCAGGCTGTGTGAAGTGAACAACAAATGGGCAGAAGGCTTGGCTGCTCAGCCCCCTGGAAAGAGGAGTTGCAATGTTGTAACAAACAGTAGTTGGCAGTTGGCAAGAATTGTTAGTGGCACGATGAAGTGCTAAACACAGAGGAGTGGAGTACGAGTGACTCTCATACAAAGACAGACCCTGATGTATTCTCTAAGAGATCACGTGCTAGTTCAGAATGTATATGATGCTATGGTGAATGTGGGTTGTATCTCTAACATGGGCCACAGTTGCTTCTGGCTTTTAATGAAATAATGTAATAACTGCATGTGCAAGGAGGCAACGAGGCAAAGAGGCAGCGCTGCGAGCAATGGGATCCCTGGAAGTATAGCGTGGAAGATTATTAAGTTCGTTAACAGAGATGTAGAGGCAAGTTGTCAATGTCAGAGTCTGGTGAAAACATTCCCACCTGTGCCACCTGGCACTAGCACATGGACAGATCTTTGGCACAGAGCCGTTAGAATGTTACTAAAGACGACATTTTGGGGCAACAGGCTGGCATCCTTGTGTGCCTTTACTAGCTTTGATTTTCGTGAGTCTTTTCAGTGATGTGAGTCATTTGAGAGCTTCTCATCCTCATTAAAGAACAACATCAGCATCTTGAGCAATTATTTTCCTGGACAGGAAATTGAGCAATTGTTCTTCTCAATACAGTATAGTATTACTACTTTGAGTGTTACTCATCCTCAATAAAGTACAGCATCAGCACTTACTGTGAATGCTGTCTGGGAAATGCGCTATCATGTGATGACTTTGATATACGACCCCCGCTAGGTCCAAAGGAAACCACCCTGATCTGGAAGAAAAGGAAGTAGAATGGAAGGTTATGTGTATAAGTGGGGGATCGCCAGGCCACTTGGGTCACTCGGGTTGATGAAAATGGACAGAATGTGAGGTAGTGGGAATCTTTTATGGGCTATTCACACGAGATCATGGTCACAGTTAAGTCACAGTCACAATGTGAGGACTATGATGTTGTTACTCAGGAAGGAAACTAGCTCACAGGAACACGTCACTAGTTCCAAAAGAAAAGCACAATGGTGCTCCTTCAATGGAAGTTGTAGAACCTTCGTCTTGACTGAATGATGTGAAAATAGAAAATTTTCTGGTATAAAAATTAACTTTAGATAGACACTGGCTATTTCTCAGATGGTTGCAGTGGTCACTTCCATGCTTTGTATCTCTGTAGCAGGTGGAAGTGTGGATTATTGTGGCTGTGCATTTGAAGGAAGGTGTTTAAGGACTAGTTAAAGTGATAATGACACCTGAAATCAACTGTCACACATACCCTGAACAGTGAACCATGTGTGTGTGTGTGGACCAGTTAGCACTGGGAGTATTGCTTCATATTATTCCACGTGGACTATGTAACGTGGTATCCTGGAGCACTCTCTGTGAATATCGGGGCCGAGGCTCTGTGCTGCATAATCTTCCCAAGCTGGAATCCCAGAAGACATCCTAACTGAACAGGGCACATCCTTTATGTCTTGTACACTCTGCAAACTCTGTGAATTGCTGGAAATGAAAGTGTAGTGCAATAGCTTAGATCCAGGGTTAGCCATCAGCGTAAAGTGTTATTTATGCTCATTGCCATGGTTACACTTAAATCATACTTACAGCATTAAGAATACTGAGTTTGAACAACAGGTAAAACTTGCAAGCTGGTGCATGGCATGGATTTGTTGATGCTTCAAAAACCTGACGTGCTCACTTCCTTCACTCTCTTAAATGGACATGGCTTTGGATGACAGAGGCCTTGAAGATACACCATGTAACTGCTTACTTCTATTTTTTTTTTAAAGCAATCAATTTGCTGCTAATGTGAAAATATCAACCACAGTGACATCGTTACAGCAAATTGAAAAGGCCAACACATACACACGTACGGCCTTGTTCCAGCAAATGGGAAATCCAAATGTAGCCTAAAAAAGATCATTCATTCATCAATTCATTCCTTTCTCATTCATAAAGGTCCTTATTTTGGGCAAATGTGAAGGAGTGTGCGTTGCATGTTTACTTCCTGGAAGAGACAATCCCATAAATCTCTTGACTGAGATGAGAATAATCATAAAGAACTGAAAACGTGGCATATACAATCTGATACAATGCTGTGAAATGTGACAAAAGTTCAGTGCATGCTTTGTGCGTGTGTGCGTGTGTGTGTGTGTGTGTGTGTGTGTGTGTGAAAAGCATTTTATGTGTGCAAAGCATTTTATATGTACTTTATGTGAGAGGTAAAGCTTGAATGATGGTATAATAATAATAATAATAATAATAATAATAATAATAATAATCTATTTTTTTCTTTCTCTATGTCTGTTTCTGTTTGTCTTCCTCTGTAGGGGAAGAGGAATAAGCCAGGTTTGGACACAGCAAGTTCTCCGGACTCGGTGTCCGTACGAGGCCGGGGTGAAAATAAAGCCATCAAGTAGGTCCTTCCTGAGTGTGGATGTGTGAGGCTTTGCTCTTTACAGCACTGTAAAAAAAAAAAAAAGAAAAAGAAAAGAAAATGTGCTTCTTGGTCTGAGTGACATTATGATTTTACAGAGGAAATGAACATATTGTCTAAGCATAATTTGGGAACACAATTTGACCATGTGCAATTTTGATGAACAAAGCTCTCTCTCTCTCTCTCTCTCTCTGTCTTTTTGCTTATAGTGATCTAGACAGGGACTTTTGGAATAATAATGACAGCAGCAATGTTCAGCAGCGGTGGAGCTCCTACCCTCCTAAGGAGTTTCTCTTGAACATGTCTCCTTATGCTCCGTACGGAGACCCACGTCTAACGCCCAAGTAAGTGTCTGTCTGTCCCTCCGTCTGTCAGCGCAGGGCTGTAGCGAACCTGTAAGTGAGCCTTCGTCCTTCTTCTCTAATCAGCTGCTTGTAACTAACTACAGCCTGCCATTCCGGTCCAACAGTCCGGGTCCACTACCATGAACAGCTTATAATTCAAACACACAATGGTGAGAACCAGACTAATAGAATCAATAACAGGTGACCTTTTTGTTCCTTCAGCTAAGAAAGGAATAACTCATGACAGGCCATGCTGTTATAGGAAAATAATCAATACCGGGGGTGGTGTGATACAGCTCAACGTGAAGCAGAGTGCCGTTACCACCCGAAGTGGATTATTTGCCTATAACAGCACATCCTGAAGTGTGTTATTCCTCTTATGCCACAGCAATGACATGTTGTGCAGGAACTGAAATTGTCTCTCTAAACAATCGAATGATCACTTCTGGCCTACTGGTTGGTTGGTTGTATAATAACTTAAAAAAATGAAATTCTCTTGGATGGTGTACTTTTTCCAAGGCCGTTTGTGTCATCATATACACAGTGTTTCATTAAAATTTCAAGCACGCTGTAGTCGAGCTGACTTAATCCCACTTGTCACTGGCAGGCATAATGCTGATCCGGAGGAGAGCTTGAGGGTTAGCTGCACATTCCCTCAGTTTCCTGTTTTAATTGCTTAATTGAGGTCGTTATCTGGGACGGAGAGAAGGAGAGTCCTCTCTCTCGCCACGCTCTCTGGGTAAATAATTCGCTAATTGAAAGCAGGCTATAGTAGATGAAGAGCCCTGGCATGGGAAAGGCCGGCGCCGCCCCCCCATCACCTCCTGAGCACCTCTTTAATTAGCACCTCCATTCCCCCAACATCTGGAACCGAAGGAACCGCTTGCGCTGCAGCATGAAAAACTAAATGATGTCAATAAACAGGAATGATGATTAGGAGTTTTAATATTATTCACCTCAGAAATCATTTTGAATTACTGAGAAATGAGTGACTCTCACCTAGTATATGCATTAACCCTTTATTTTACACAATACGCATATGACAAGCCGTAACTTATACCTAATTTAGCCCTAACATGAGACAGAACTGGTAATAATTGGTATAATTCACTGCTTGGCCCCAAAAAACAAGCAAAACAAGTACATAGTATCAGTATGGATGACCAAATTTTGCACAGAGAAACACAGATGGCTTAAATACACAAGCTAATAAGGAGAAATGAGGCACAGGTGTGCACAATTAAGGTAGGAACTGGTAACTAGAAAAGAAGCAAATTGGGTGCACAATAAAATTCAGACAATCGTGGTATTTTAGGGCTAATGAAAATTCTACAGGAGTGACAGTCTTTCTTTTCTTGTGTCTGTCCTTTTGGGAAAAACAAAAACCCAACAACTTCTCTACAGCCCTGTGAACTCCGCTGACCTGATATCCTCATAACTCTAACCCGTAACCCGTAACCCCGAGCCCGTGGGCAGCATCCATGTTGCTGCTGTGACTAATTTCCTCATGGTTGTTTTTTTTCTGCAGGTTTTATTGTGTTATTGTGTCGTTTTGTCCCTCTGTGTGGTTCGACTGGCTGTGTTTTCTACACTATACCCGTGACACATTCTTCGAAATCAAGCCCACAGCACTCCTTTTTTTTTAACTGGGGATGTAGTGAGTAAACCCTAAACATCCGTGGCCTCTGATGGCGTGACTGCAAATAGTTTGATTGGCAGCTTATAACTGTTTGCTATGACATTATTTATTATAAGGTTTACTTATTTATCTTCCATGCAAATTGATATGGGAACGGTGTTTACGTGCGTTTACCTGCCACTACGTCCTTAACTTTCTGACCATATGTGTTGTTTCTTCATTTTTGTTTCCGAGTTTAGCTTCATATAGCGATATTTTGTAGAATTATCATTAATTTAAGCCTCATAAGTCTAATGAGGAGCAGCATTTCAGTGTCATGATACGCTTTAAAGCACAATTACGGATAAGTACCATCTGTAAAGTTCAACTTTAGTGCGAAAAATAAACACTGATGGGTTCATCGTATCTGCAGTCCACAGAGAATGATCTCACCTTACTGAAGATAGCTGTTAGCCTTAGACAGTTATGTAATCAGAAACCTTTCGTCCCAGTGCGGTGTGTTATGAATGAGGCGTCCACTTCCTCTTGCTTTTTAAGCTCTGATTTACAAAAATTTTTTTTGAAACGTCTGAGTCATTGCGTGTGGAGTCGTGTGTGTTGATCTGCAGCTTTCTGCTCGTGGTTGTCCTGGACCTGTCGCTTCTGTTTGTGCTGTCTGTGTGATGTCCAGGTTTAGCCTTGCATCATGCATCATAAGACTGACATAACCATGCCATAAACATGGTTTATCAAGAACAAGCGTGCAAACTATTATTAACAAGCATGTCACAAAATAGTCCTAAAATATCTGCTAGCCAGGAACATAGCAGCTACCATGCTAATAATGGCCTCATTGGATAACCAGTCCAGATACCCAATAATTATAACACCTGACATTCCATGATTATGTCAGTCTTACAATGTAGAGTACAGACTTTACTATATATATATATATAAAATTGGCTCCTAAGTGGTGGAACTATTTAGAATTTCGGATCAGGAGTCTGAATCCAGACGAGCGTGCATGTCGTGTTCTCAGGGTTTGAAGTCAGGTATTCAGAGTGCATACTTGTTTTAAAAAAAAAAAAAAAAAGCTGTTTCCATGCCGACCATATTCCTCTATTTCTTAGATGCTATTTTTTAAAAAAATAATTATCCCACTATTTATTTTCCTTGTTATACTTGTTATGGCAGGAACAAACAAGCAAATGGTTAAGACTAGAATGAATTACATTTGTACTAAATACAAAGAAACTGCTTGTTAGAATTCCAGAGAGTGATGAGGTGAATCTGTGAGACGCACCGCAGGGGAGTTAACGTCGGGCTCTAGGATTCGCCGCCGGTTTGGTCGATTTTGATGAATTCATATCTCTTCTTTGCCCTGTTTTGTTGTCCGTCTGTTTTTTTTGTGTGCGTCCGTCCGTCCCTCCTGTTCTCATTCTCCTGGCCATTTGCAGTGGCTCGTTGGAGAAGTGCGAGGCGGGTGGGGGGACAGGGGCCGGGCCCAGTCGCAGTGACAGCTCCAGGAGTGTAGAGGCAGGAAGCAGCAAGGCCGGGAAGTGGCAAACCGTCAAGAGCCACATGCACTCCGGCATCTTGAGGCCAAGCAAGTGAGTGACAGAAATAGGGGCAAGATACAAGATACAGGCTGGAAGATCACATTCTCACTGAGACCGGTTTTAAGCACATGTCATGGTTGAGCTTGGGCTCCTCCACAATTCATTCCTGAGCTGAAAATGTGTTTGTTCAAAAATAAAACTTACACACATTCAGCCAAGGCATGTTTGGTGAAAGGGTTTAAGGAAGTGTATCTTTCTCACTCAAATTTTTCCATAAAAAAAGCCCAAATCTCTACATACTTGCTATACACTGCTAAGCAATGAAATTTAAAGTGGATGTATATCATCAGCATTACACTACAGGACCTAGATTGTAGGTCATGTGATGTGGTTGTGGACTGAGGATTACAGAAAGTCATTCTGTTTCCTAAACCACATCGGCGTGTGTGAAACGTTCCTGAAAAAGAGGCCGGAATTTATGGACGATATTTTGGTTGAGGCAGATTTCCATTATTATTAGTTCAGAAAACATTAAGCACCAAACATCTTGGCTAATCAAGTATATTTGTGTAAGTTTTTTTATTTATTTATTAAAATTTCGCTCAAGTTAACCCTTTAGTTCTGTTCAGGTCCACTCACACACAACTTTTCCATCTGTATATTTACTTTTCTAGCAAAACACAGGTAAGTTTTTAACTGATCATTAAAAAACTGTACAGAATAAAAAGGGTTAACGCTGGGCATTAGTGCAAATGTTTATGCACCTCTTTATACAAGTGGAGCACGAGTAAATCTTTTTAATCGAGATCGGATTATAGACGTCAACCTGCCATTAAGGGAAAGTGTTAATCTCCTGCCAGTGAACTGTACCTGAAGACACCTGAAATGTAGCCGAATTTGTTATTCATTTTTCTTTTATTTGTTAATGACGTTGTCAGAATTCTTATTGGTCGTGCCACATTACTATATTCAAGCCTTCAGTTTTTTTTTCTTCAGTCCTCCAGTGCTCCTGCTTCTCTCTCCTTTCACATTCTTCTTCACTCGCATGTCAGTAATTGGGTTCTATTTTTAGGAAGATACTGTATGATACTGGAAGATACTCAGACATAGCCAGTCGTTCATTTCATTTCACCTGTTTGTGCTTGCTGGAAAGAAACCTGTGAATTCTGCAGCTTTTGCAACATGGTTGATTCCTTGGGAGAAAGTTGAGCTGGAGGAATGAAAGAGATTTTTTTTTTTTTTTTTGCTTATGCATGTGAGGTATTTACTGTATTTGCTCATATCCCTGTATTTAAAACAAAAGAAAAAAGATTTGGTTTTGTGATGACTTTTGTGAAGGTTACAGTGAAAAAAGTCTGAATCCATTACCAAGAACTGTTTTTTAATGAAAAACAATTATGAAACGAAGGCTCCATTTGTCTCGAGCCAGTCAAGAATCCATTATTAAAATGTTGAGAAATGGATTAAATGTCATTTAAACACATACGTTCCATACGTTTTAACCACCACGGCTGCTTTCAATAGGATTTATTTTGGTATTTTTCAGAAAACGTTGACGTACGTTGCAGATTTTTTTGTACTTTGCGGGTAGAGATTGATATCACCCACCCAAATAAATGACAAAAACTAGCTGCACAACAAACATGTTCCTGCCTGTTGTGTTTAATATGAGAATGAAAAACAGATTAAGCTGTTTCGGACAGCGTGTAATGAGTCCAGTGCTTTCTAAGATTCGTTTCTGCAGAGTTTCAGTTTAGCAGAAGAGAGGTTTTAGCATTTCATCATAGCTAGCATGAAGCGAGTGTCATGTTCTCAAGGTAAAGTACAGTATGCTTAGCCATGAGGTGGCCTTATAGATTTTTACCTCGTGGTGACACCAAACAAAGTATGCAAGCAACACATTGATTAGTGACTGAGCGGTTTTGTTAAGAAAGCTAATGCTCATACAGCATGTACAACATCATCAGTAAAACTTAAAAGTGGGAGGAGTTAGCGCCCAGGCCGAATGGACATGATTTCTTTGGACATTGCACTGAAAATAAATTACAGGTGTTGAGTTTCGTCTAGCTCTGGATGTGAGCTGACAGATATGATCACTTTCTTGCGCTGTCCTATGAGCTGACACACTGTTTTGTCAGTTTTTCTGATGTCCTGTCAAAAGGGCAGCTTTTTTTTTTTTTTTAAAAAAAGGGTGATGGAATGTAATTTTGACATATCGCCAATTCTCGAGTGCCTGCTGTCTGTCATGTAAATGAAAGGCCAGAGGTTTTCCTGATAGACACCAAAATGTCCTTCTGAAAGCAGCCTCACACATCGTTAGGTGTTTTTTTTTTTTTTTTTTTTGGACTTCATGGAACGTATAATTAGTCAAGAATGCTGCGGTCTTGTTCTTGATGAATGGAATAAGCAGTTCTTGCTAGTGCACTCAGAACCGATCGTACTTACTCACACACCTAATCAAACTAACACACTACTGTAGATACTTATTGTTAGATTGTGTAGTCTGTCCTGACCCTCCACCTCCACCACCACGGAAAAAGCCTTTTTTTACGCCTGTTGTGTGGAATAATGAGAGAAGGGCAGTAGGGCAGAGGCTGAGTTATTGCTGACGTTAATTCACTTTGTAAAAGACGCTGATCGGGGCTCCTGCGCCGCCCGAGCGCTGTGACAGAAATACAGCATCGCTTAGCCACAGGGCGCTAAATTCTCCAGCAGCGTTAGCATCATCAGAGCAGCTCAGTGAGTGTTTACACTGAGCACACGCCGGCGCAAAGCGGTTTGGTTACAGGACACATGGATTATCATTATCAGTCTGGTGGCCCTGAAGAGCAAGTCAACTTTAACGAAAAGAGAGACCACTTATAAATAAATAAATAAATAAATAAATACTACTACTACTACTACTACTACTAATAATAATAATAATGATTATAATGATTAATAATGATAATAATTTTTTTAAATATATGGCTTCTTTTCTTTAAAGGTGCTCCTCCTTTCTTTACCTAGAAGACATAAAGTCATAGGAGCAACTTTAAATAATAATAATAATAATTATAATAATGTAAAGAGTTCACCTTTATATAGAGCACAACTTAAAAAAAGAAAAAAAAAATAATTTATTAAGTTGGACTTCTCTTCCGGGTCACCATACACACACACACACACACACACACACACACACACACACACACAAACATATAACTGAAATATTGAAACATGACAAAAGGAATTAAGTGAGATGAAGTGACGCAGAAGGTGTGTATTTGGGTTTTGTATGTAGAATTGTGGACATGTCTTTGGGCCCATATATGGAAGTCTCTTAGTAGGAAGAAGGAAAGCAGATATCCAAAGTCTGATAAGATTAAGTGGTTTTTGTACATGATCATCATTAATAAAGCTAACGAGCTAGCTAAGAGGATCGAAAGCCTTATCACTTTGAGTGCACTTGTGAAACTACTCATGAGGGCCTGAAGACATGGCCACCAGTCTGGGGTCAGACCAAGCCTCATCACTGTGTCAGTTACTTGATTCTGCTGCTTAACTTTGTTCTCTGTCTCTTTTTCTTCATCAATCCATCGTTGCCTGAAATGTCTGCATTCTCCCTCTGTACCTTCGTTCCCTTTAAATATAAATCGACATATTTCTTCTCTCTCTTGTCTAAACTCTGACACTTTGTCCTCGTCCTCCTGATGGCTTTTCCCCTCCGTCTCTTTACCCTTACCCCTGTAAAATGTCACTTTTCTGCCCCCTTTATTCCATTCCTCCCTTGCTTTTCCTCTCTCATTCATCCCATCAACTCTTCCTGAGTTTCCTCGTTCCTCTCTTAATCCATGACTCATTGCCCATTCCCCTCACTTTACACCCTCCGTCTCCTTCCTGTATGTCGCCTGCAGTTTTGGGGATGCGTCCCCGCTGTCCACAGCGTCCACTCTGGAGCACATCGCCCCCTCGGCGTGTCGTCCTCGGCCCCTCGTCAGACAGCAGAGCCTCCAGCAGCCCCTGACCCCCCGGCCCCCTCCGCCGCCCAACGACCCCCCTGCCACTTCACAGAGCCTGGGGCAGTTACACAGCAGCTCCGGGGGCGGCGGGGGGCAGCGGGGGGGTGCAAGGCCGGGGGCAAGGGGCAGCCCAGCCGCACCCGGGGCATCTCGCTACAGAGCGGGCGCAGGGGCACGGTCCCGCTCCAACCCGGGCAGCTGGGATCACATGATGGGGCAAATACGCACCAGGGGCATGGACGTCAAATCCTTCCTGTAAGTACATGACAAGAAATCTTATTTATAGCCCACTTTAACACTTTAACCTCTTTTCAACCCGCATTGATTGAAGGATAAAGTTGTTGAAAAGTGGAATTCAGACTTATAATCTTGGATGACTGTTGGTGACTGTTGGTTCAGGTGAAGTTCGGACAGAATTTTCCCAAGCTATGGTTCAACTGAATCAAAATTTCATGCCTGATTGAAGTCCTAACTAAAACATAGACCCAGGTTCAGTTCTATGACTGACAACCGAATAACCTTTCACCTTCCTGCTTCACAGTAGGAGAACAGGGCGGGGCATCTTCAGTTCCCCAAGGTTACGAGCGTCTCTCTGATGAAATCCCAGTTTCAAAATAAAGTCAGGAGATCGTTTCACATTCTTTTTTTAGAAACTAGTCTTGAGTTATTGTGGCTGTATGTTTCTCAGTGTTTTGAACCCAGATTCAGTTTCTTGGCTGATGAGATTAAAATGTCCTCTATTATGTCTAATATCTCTCCATTCACATTTTCTCTGAATCAGAATCACCTTGAGTACCATAGGTTTACATGTACAAGGAATTTGTCTTGGTGTACTGGTGCTTAGTATAGTAACAGTAAAATACAAGAAATAAAATAAAAAATTTAATAAAGTAAACAATATATAGAAATATAAAAATTTAGGAAAAAAAATTGATGATGTATAATGCCTGAAGTTCCTTTGGCAGAGTATCAACCCCAGATCGTGATGCTCCCACCACCGTGCTTCACTGTGGATTTGGTGGTTTTTTTGGGATCACATGCACATGACGAGCTGAATTATTGCCGAGGAGTTCTATTCTTGCGTTTTGCGTGAGGTGTGAGGTATCAGATTTTTGCTATGAGCAGGTTTGTTCCATAATCAGGGTTGCCAGGTTCCATAATGTCACTCGAGGGACTTTTTTTTTTTTTTTTTTTTGTCTTTGGGTCTCTTCTTGCAGGGTTGAGGTTCTGAAACTTTCCACAAAACAAAAGAAAACAAACATTGAATACTCTGTATACTGTTCAATCTGAATAATGAATTCATTGTATTCAGTGTATTTCATTAGATCCATAACTCACAGCCGCCGTCCGCAGATGCAGATATGACTATAATACAATATTCTTTTTTTTATTGCGTAGTATATTGCTATTTTCACCACTCCGCTGTAAATGAGAGCTCAGTCTTATTAGGCTTGTCGCTGTATAAATAAAAGTATGAATAAAAGAATGTTATTAGCATTATGCTCACAGTGTGTGGACATCCACGCCATCCGTAATGCCCTCTGCCTGTCACTATCATTAGCTTCCTTGTTCCTCTGTAGTCTATGAATATGCATTTCGCCGTGTGTATGTGTGACTGGCATAGGTTACACAGATGTCCTCTAAGCTATACACTTCCACACAGCATATCTGCATAGCGTTAGCTGATCGTCCACTGTGTCTTCACCAGTTTCAACAAATCAGGCACAGATGAATGAGATTTGAATTTCTATTCTTATTTGATTTTTTTTTCTCTTTAATTTCCAGTCAGCCACAGGTGGCGTGTTCCTCATTGCTGAGTTGATTGGTCTCACACTCTGGCTTAGCACTAATCTGATCTAACATGCGGCCATTTAATGCCAGATTTGTGACACATCTGTGGCCTCATTGTCCTCGTAGACAAAAATGAAAATTATTTTTGGATAAACGATTCAGGACATTAAAAACCAGTGATGGGAAGAAGACAATCATCATATACAGTAAGTGTCATTTATATTCAATTATTAGAGAACATCAGGCTTTTAAACCAATATTAAAGTGAATTGTGTTATCCATGGGTAAGCATTGCTCATCCTGTAAGTTTAGGATTTAGACTAACTTTAAAAATTTAAAATACCCATGTTACCATAACGTGTTACCGCATGCCAGTCTTATATTTCCTGAGCCTTCAGAGCAGAGAGGCCTGGCGTCTTGTGTGTCGTGGCCGTCCTGGTTGTTGTTCTTGCAGATATGGTTTATGGCTGGATAGGAAAGGGCACACTTTAAGGGTTATAAGGCTGGCAAAACTCCCGCAGTGTTCTATTTCACGCCTCTTGACTTCCAGGTGTAAAACACACGAATACCTCCTTGTGTGTATGCGCACGCGTATCAAGACCCTTCTAACATAGTCACATGGTGATGTATGATGCATCATTTCCAATAAATGCTGCAGCCATCCCTATGACATCTCCTATGTTGACATGCTCAGCTAGCAGATTTGAGTCAAATAGGGCCCAAGCACCTTAGATCTTAACCTAAATAGCTTGCTAGTCACACATACACACACACACACACACACACACACACACACACACACACACACCCCACCTTCTCTTTAAGGTTCTTAAGGAGCCTTCTCATGAGTGTATGCACTACGCCGAATGACTCTGTCTTTGAAAACTGTCTATGCTGGCAAGCGATTGTTGGAGAATTACACACTATGTGTCCAGGTGTGCCAAGGTTATAATAAACCACTGATATAAAGCACCACTGTGCGTGTGTGTGTGTGTGTGTGTGTGTGTGTGTGTGCGCTCTACTGTCTTTAGTATCACTACATGCAGTTGCTATCAGATCAGTGGTGATCTCCTGTTTTCAGCATCATTACCCTCCCTCAGCCGACTGTCACGGACTAGAGCAACAGCAGGCAGACGAAAGGAAAGAAAGAAAATCAGTCCATGACACTGTGATATACTGTATATATATATATTTATTATGATTAATAGCAGTTCTGAATTAGAGTAGCAGTTTTAACAGTTCGAATATTGAAGGTTAGATTATTAGTTGACTACTTGATTGTCATTTGGTGATTATAGACGATTTGATCAGCAGTTCTAGGAGTTAGCCATTAAAAATAACGATGTAGCTATTCTATTTGCGATTTCTACTATAAGTGGTTTTAGCCATTACAGCTGTTAGATGTTGGATTAGCATAATGTTAGATTAGCCTTTATTTTTAGCATTAGATTAGTCTTTTCAGTAGTTAACCATTAGTGAAAAGTGTTTGTTCATTAACTGTGAAACTGCTACAGTACTTTCAGAACAAAAGTGGGCAATAATAATAACACTAAGGAAAAGAAGATGCTTTACTGTTATTGTTATTATTATTATTAACAAAGAAATGAAAAAAAAGTCTTTCGCAATGTCATGTGGAGTGACTTGAGGTGTCTCATTTGTCAGCATGAACATGGAGCTCGGAGAGGTAATTCATAGCCAGCAGGAAATGAAGTGCAAAACCCTGAAGGGGAGGTTTTCTGATTGAGAGCGGTACAATGACCCAGGGAGAGTCTTAGCACCGCTCATGATTTTCTCATTTTACATTCGCAGTAATGGTAATTATCCTTTTTTTTTTTTTTTTTTTTTTTTACTAAAAGCAGGGAGTTTTCAAGGCCAGTTTTAAACTCCCTGAATGTTATTTAAACCTAAACTAATATTATTAACAGCTCTTTCTATTCTTTTTTTTTTTTTTCACGTTAGTAGCCATAGATTATTGTCTACAAAAAAATTTAAAAAATGGTACACAGTGTGGATCATTATATCCATTAATTTCACAGGCTATAGATGGATATTATATGCAGCAAGAGAGAAGCCCAAAAACACACACCAATGTCTGAATCCCATTAATTCTGCAGTTGTGTCTGTAGTTTTGTCTAAATCACGACACATGATGATAAATCACTCATACACCATGTCCCGAATGCCTTTTTTCTTTCTCTCTACCCAGTGTTCCCTTTTCCAGATGTAGTTTATCAGCCAAGTTATGGCATCCAAAGTTTGCTCCTTTATTTTATTTAGAGTTTGCTCACAGTTTGCTCGGTGATAAAATGGACGTCTTACTTATTCCTTTAGCATTTTTGCGTAGTAGCTCTTGTACAAAGCTAAAGAAGTGGACGCCATCATGCTTTGCCGTGTAGATTAAAAATTAATTTGGGGAAAGTGAATATACAGAGTAGATTGCGTATTATCCAAACAGGCATCCAAAATCGCTTCTGATGTACAATTCTTCCAGCCCCTTTTTTTGTGCCAGACACATTTTTTTTCCCAGAATGTTTCAAACTCCTACAATTCTGCCTCCCACGCCTCCTACCTAGCGCTGATTCTTGTGCCGTGTGACACCAAACTCTGTGCTGAGGAAGAAAGTGACTAGTGTAGAAGCCATTCCTCCTGTTTTTAGCTCTGTGCCGTTCTATTTTTATAGACGCCATTTTTATGTGTCCTAATGTCAGAATCCACATAAACAAGTTTGTTTGGAGAAACGAAGCATTCGATGATTTAGGCATGCGGTGTGTGCGTTGCAGGACATTTTGGCTGATTGACAGTTTTGCAAATTGCCTTGGACCACTTATCTGGAGAGCAGAATTGTGGAATTGGCTTCTCCAACAAGGATCCATGCGATGCTGCCTTCAAATCTGTCCAAAAAAAAAAAAATAAAAAATCTGCTTTTCAAATGCGACATGAATGACAAATTATGCGTGTTATCTAGAGCTGAACACAGAAATAGATATATTTAGAAATGCTTAACAAATGCTATGCGTGAATTATTATATAATCGATTAATGAATGTGAGTGAAAAAGACATAAAAACAGCAGGACAGAGAGACAGCAGGGAAGAGGAGGAGGGGTCCGAGGAAAGAGTGAGTCACTACACTGCTTGAGGGACATCAGGAGCTTCGGGACTGTGCCAGTGTGTGTGTGTGTGTGTGTGTGTGTGTGTGTGTGTGTGTGTCTGTCAGTGAGTGGGTAGGTTGTGCATTACATATTCAATATTTTTGAACGAGTCACTAAGGAGAACTAATTGGTATCAGTCGCTCACTGAGTCGTTCCTTTCATTCAGTTACCGCTGACGGGTTTTGCAATTACAGACCGCAAAATTAAAATGTGCAAATCAAACACGGTCAGCGCTACCGCGGTGCAGCCGGGGCTCGTGCTCCGTTGGCCTGGGCGCTGACGCCATTGGTGGCTAATTGCTAACGCCGAACTGCGTGAATGTGGACAATGGCACTATCCAAGTTCACTTAACTTCATTTAACCACTCAATCTCCATTCTTCTGCTTTTTAGGAATAAAACCTGAATCTACCTCATGGTTACAGTTTTGTTTTGTTGTATTTTGGGGTTTTTTGTGTGTTTTTTTTTTGTGCACTACAACTTACATGCAACTGAGACTTTTTCTTCATGAAATACAGGCATGTCCAGAAATATTGCCACCCCTTGACACTCCCAAATTGCTCTAAAATAATAGCAAAAAGTTCATTTCACTAATAGTTTAACAGTATTTTTTTCTTTTTCCACATTCTCACTGTGACCTCTCGTCAACTTTTCTCTTCCGTCCACATCTCAAGAGCTTAGCAACAGTGCCATGAGCCACGAACTTCTCGAAGACGTTGCATACAGGGGACACAGGAACATTACAGTCTCAGGAGATGGACTTGTAGCTTTTCCACAAATTTGTTTGTCAAATCGTCAGACAGTTCTTTGCTCGTCTTTCGTTTCTCCATGCTCAGTGTGCTCCACACAGACACACAACACAAGTGTGATTTCTATACTGCCAGCACCTGTAACCTGTCCACCTTGAGTTTCATTTGAAATTAAAGAAGGATAACCTGCTTGAAAGCCAATTAAAAAAAGGAGTGCTGATAATGATGCCCAGTCCATTTCTGGAGTTTTGTGTGGAAAAGATCTGATTTGGCCTTTTTCCTCGGCTTTTTTGTGTGTGTTGTATTAAAGCAAACAAAGAAAATACACATATGAATAACAAACTTTTTTAATTTCAACAATTGTCCAAATTAATTGGTGCATTATCTTAAAACAAGTGAAAGGGTGCCAATATTTCTGGCCATGACTGCATTGCATTATTTTGACATTTGAAGCTCCTGGTCTCTTCTGCTACCTGGTCTCTCTTCTCGACACAAACTTTGGCTGGTAAGTGGTAAGCTGTCATGACTATTTAGCAAAGGCTGATGGTTTGGTTATTTTATCGCACTTACTAACTAATTAGTTAGCTATTAACTAACTAATAAACGGCAATTTATAACATACGTACTGATCTGTCTTGTTGTAGTGTATTTAAGTGCCATCATTTGCTTAGCAATAAATCACTTATCACTTGTTTAGAACTAGTATTATAGCACCTATGTTAACTAAATTAGTTAGCTAGCTAGATTACAATTCTAGCAATAATTCGTTACACTGAAACTGTTACTGCACTTACTATGGGCTGTCAGTCAGACTGTGCGTTACCATGGCAACGTTACCACGGTTTCTCTGGGTGGTTTCTATTAGCTTCTTGTTTATAGAAAGTGTTGTACTGTGATTTATCAGTTGTGATTTCCTGCGGTCATGTGACTACAGCCGAATCACAGCCGTGCTGATATTCAGTATTCAGTATGCAGATATTCAGCACTCCTGCTCGTGCGATTAAGTGCTTAATTATATGGACGCCTGCATGCTGAACCTGATCTGTGGCCGTCAAGTCGAAAAGTCTCTAAAAATATAATCTCTAAATGCTGAAGCTCAGCGAGTGCAACATTATCCGCAATACGAAATGAAAAAAGTGTGTGCATCATGTGAGGAGGAGTTTTTCGTCTAGGATTTTGAAACATGGCCTACTTTCAGAAAGATGCTATTTGTAACATCGCATGTGAATAGGACGGGTCAAGCTAAGACACATTTTTATTGCAGCCAGCTAAGACAGTACGTCACACATCACAGGATACATCATGAATGATTATTAAAGCTCAACTGCATGGCACAGTGTGAAGGTTTACATTTAATAGGCAATTACCGGTTAAAGTGATGCCTTAGGTAGAGCACATGAAACACAGGTCTAATATTGTTTTTAAAAAAAAACAGCAATTTCAGTCAATGCAAGAATTTTCCTTTGAATGCCGAAGTGCAGTGTGTGTGATGTGAAGCAGTGGGTAATTGGATTAAATGTCAAATTAAATATTAAGTAAATATTTAACACTGAATAAAAAGACTCAGTATTTCCTGTTTGTTTGGTTGATAAAATGATGATAAAATATGTACACTGTAATATACGAAAAAAACTTTGACCTAAACTCACTAGATTGTTCTCATCTTCTTTTAAATTGCTACATCAGGTTTAGAGATAATTGTACGTGTGTGTGTGTGTCTTACTTTAGGGAAGGCAAGATGGTGGTGCTGTCTCTCGCGATTGGCCTGGCAGAACAGGACGACTTCGCCAACCTGCCAGACCTGCAGGAGAAGCCAGCGAGCCAAGAAACTCCTCCTGGCGACAAGAGGTAGAGTTTAGCGTTCGTTCTCTGGACAGTCTGCGATGTGGGGAAAAAAAAAAAAAAAAAGTTTTATGTTTCCGTCAGGTGCTTTGTGTTTGCTGAGTCTTCCTGAAGGCGAGCCACAAGATGATGTCATCAACAAGCACTCCAACCAAACACACCACGGCATCATTTATTCCAACACTCTTTTCATCGCCCTTTATTGCATCTTGTCTTTATCCATATACCGACTTCTGCACCTCAGACAAGACACAGTGTTAAGTGTTTAGTCATTTCTATTAAAAACTTTTTTTTTCGTAATAGAAAACCCACTAGAGATGGTTGGGAAATGGATTGATCAATTAATTGCGGAGTGTGTGTATGTGTGTGTGTGTGTTCCTGTGTGTTTTCAGCCTAGGAACACATTTTATTCACTGCTCCCTTGGCCCCATAGCAATCATTGTTTACAAGAAACAGTGCATTGTCACATAGAGTTACATTTTTGCATCCTGGATATTTGTACTCCTGGAGACTTGTATCACCACACAAGCAATAGGCTTCCACGTGTACAGACGTGTATTAGGGTGTTTGCGAAAGTGTTCTGGTGACTCTCACCCTTTATCCTTCCCGTGTTGATAAACACAAATCCACAAATTTCACTCGAATGTACCATTACACTGTCACAGTTTTGTCAAGGCATGGTTGTAGTTCAGTCACACTACTCAGTGGAAATGAGCTTAGCCACTATAACTGAAACTGACAGCCCTATAATGCTCAGCACTTCCTTTGTGTTGGATAGCGTTTGAACTTAAATTGGACTGTTTCTTTGGCAACCTTCCAATACCACATCTTGATTTGGTCCGGACCCAAATTTGAAGGACGTTTCCACACCTGCTCCAAAACCACAGCATGGCTCGAAATAACCGAACCAAATACTGGAGGTCTGAAAGCAATCCAAGAGCTCATGATGGGTTCATGAGCCATAGCAGATAACATGATGGGATGCCAAGAAGAATGTATAGTACTGTGCAAAATTCTGTCTTCTTCTGTCCAAACATTAGTTTTCCAGCACAAAATTAAACGCAGGAAAATGTTTGTATGTCAGTAAAGAAAGTAGCCTATTACATAACAGACCACTTTTCAGACAAAACAAAATGAAGGCTTTCAGGGATTAGCTGAAAAAACAGAAGCTGGGCTAAATGAAACATACCTTAGATTTTTTTTATCCTCTTTGCTTTACACCATTTCATTCCATGTGCTTGACTTTTGTCACAGTACTGTATATAACTTTCTAATTATGTACTGATGCATTACTTTACTATATTATTTAACTGCATATATACTAAATTATGCATATTGGATTTCTAGCATGTATTATACTTATTTCACTTTCCTTCCTTCCTTTACTTTAGACTTAGAGTACTTTGGTTGTTTTTTATTTATTTTATTGCCCTACTTTTTATTGCTATATATGGTCTACTAGCATACCTGTTGATTCCTTTGTTAACTTGCTTGCAGGATGTAATCACTCATAAGATACAGCTTGTCTCAGGATAATATCTGTTAGTACATAGGATACAGTGGATAAGTCAGCTAAATATATTGGTATAGTGAGGTTTAAGTGAGAAGGCGCACTGTAGAGTTGCTGGGCAACAAAAAACTTTGGACTTGGTGAAGACCTTGGAGCATTCACTTTCTCAGAGAACCAGCTACTGAATTTCTGATTTATTCACTCAGAGGTTAGAGGGAAGGACGATGGTAGAAGAGCAGGATGTTAGAATGCGGAGAGGTTGATATGGACGGTGCGAGTGTCTGAGGTGTCTGATAGCTGAGATTAGAAAGGAATTTCAGTAATTGAAGCAAAGGCATGGATGAGGTTATGTTACATTCAGCAGCATGAATACACACAGAAACAAGATGTTTCTATAGACCCAGGAGAAATGTTAATTCTCATAAGAGAGGTGCATGTGAGCAGTCAGTATCTAATCTTCTTCATTTGGGAATCATCCTCATGGCACGTGTTTGCTCAGCCTCCAGAGAGCTCGGAGTGGCTGCGACTGGTGGCAACCCGTGATTAGCAGCCCACTGCCGTTCCTGCTTCACAATTATATCTGCTCTGGAATGCCGTTTCAGGAATCACAGGCTTTGTTAGAATTTTTTACACTTGCAAATTTTTACACCTGGCATTATTTCAGCCCTGTATTAAATCAATTTGTTTCCCAACTATGGAGTTTACACCTGTGCAGATGTGCTAGTCTAGGAACATCCCTGCTGAGCCAGAAGACGTTATTCTCAGTCCACCTGACCTACAGGCCAGTGTGTGAACACAAACATATGAGGCTGTTTTTGCACTAACCCAGTTCTCCAGGCTCATTTCGAAAATCTGTTACTGTCCTCATGAGGGTGGAGTGTTATGAGTCACTGTCAGTAATAACCACTGTTGAACTTGTGAGATTTCTGTTTAACCAAACCTTTTTTCTTGGGGAAGGAAGGATTATTATTGGTATTGTGCAAAAGGAACAACTCAATTATGGAGAGGAGGTGGAATTTGAGGTGTGAGAATCCCTTTTTTGGAGTTTTTAGGAATTCAAAAACTAGAAGGACTGAAAGCTGTAGGTATAATTCAAGAAATGTATATGTACAGCCAGGTCATAAATAGTTGGACATTGACAAAGTTATTGTTATTGCAGCTGTCTATCACATCATATTGGAGTTGAAATTAAATAATCGATATGAATTCAAAGTGCAGACTTTAATCTTTAATTTGAGGATACTTACATCCAAATTAGGTGAACAGTGTGGGAATTGCAGCAGTGTCTTGCCCCATCACCTGCCCCTTTTAGAGGGACCAAAAATGATTGAACAAGCAAACACCATCAGGAATTAAATTGTCATTTTTTAATATTTGCTTTGCAATCAATGACTGCCTAAAGTCTGGAACCCATAGACATCACGAGACGCTCGGCTGCTTCCACAGTGATGCTCTGCCAGGCCTTTAGTGTAGCTGTCTACAGTACAGCTGGCTTGTTCTTGGAGCATTTTACCTTCAGTTCTTCCAGTTGGATTCAGGTCAGGTGATTGACTTGGCCATTGCAGAACATTCCACTTCTCTGCCTTAAAAAATGACTTTTGAAGCATTTGGCTGAATCTGAGCAGATAATATAGCGCTATACACTGCTTTTGTCAGCAGTCACATCATCAGTAAATACAAAGGAACCAGTTCCATTGGCAGCCATACACGGATCAGCCATAACATTAAAACCACTGGCAGGTGAAGTGAATAACATTAATTATCTCAATGACACCTGTCAAGGGGTGGGATTTATTAGGCAGGAAGTGAACAGTCAGCTCTCGAAGTTGATGTGTTGGAAGCAGGAAAAATGGGCAACGTAAGGATCTGAGCGACTTTGACAGGGGCAAAATTTTGATGGCTAGACGACTGGGTCAGAGCATCTCCAAAACAGCAGGTCTTGTGGGGTGTTCCCCCACAATGCAGTATGCAGTGGTTAGTACCTACCAAAAGTGGTCCAAAGAAGGACACCCGGTGAACGGGTGACAGGGTCATAGGGGCCCAAGGCTCACTGATGCGTGTGGGGCGCCAAGGCTAACCCGTCTGATCTGATACCACAGAAGAACTATTGCAGCACAAATTGCTGATAATGTTGGCTATGATAGAAAGCTTGCTGCGTATGGGGCTGCGTAGCAGCAAACCGGTCAGTCAACATGACAAAGAGTTTGAGGTGTTGACTTGGCCTCCAAATTCCCCAGATCTCAATCCTATCGAGCATCTGTGGGATGTTTTGGACCTCAGATCATGAGCAGTTCCTTCCCTTCACCATACTCTTCTTTTCCCATCATTCTGGTACAAGTTTATCTTGATCTCATTTGTCCACAGGATATTGTTCCAGAACTGTACATGCTTTTTAGATGATTTTTTCTGGCAAATTCTACTCTGGTCTTCCTGCAAAGCACCCAATTGTCATTTACTTTACTTTTTACATCATAAAGGTATATGTAAGAGAGATGATATATGTACCTAAAAGATCCTGTAGTGAAAGTCAGAGGCAGAAAATGAGAGCAAGACAAAGTAAGACAAAACTTAACTCCCAAAGAGAGCAGGAATAAGTAAGACTCTGTCTGTCTCTTCTTCCTCCACTGGGAACTCAGCTCTTATTTAAACCTCAGCTACTCAGTGTTAAAATAAAGTAATCATCTCCATCATTCAAGCCCCCATCCCACTGCCCCCTTTTCCTTGCCCCATGGTGTGTGTCCCAGTTTCAAATGAATCGCATATCTCAATATCTAATCTGATGCAGCTCACTTCACTGCTTTCTGTGCTGAGTGGGAGTGTAATTATGGTGAAAAAGAGTGAGTTAAATGTGTGTATTGTTATAAACCATTTTGTTTTCCTGGCACAGCTGTTTGACTGTGAGTTAATGGTCACATTTTGCTTGCAATCAAAGTGAAACCATAGATCTCCATATCAGAGCTCTATAGAGCTAATGATATCGTTCTGTTCACAGTGCAGTGAAGCCACTTGGTGCACTGTCTGAAGGCTGTAAAAAAATCATAATTTAAACATATTCCCAAATCATGTGGATAGTTAGAGTATAGAGGTTCTATCTTTAAATCATATCAGTGACTCAAGGAACATGAAACCATCCAGCTGAAAGCATTATAGAATGTTACTGGGCTCTGTAGCACCTGTAGCACCTTGAGTTGAGGAAGGGGAGTGGATGGAGAGGAGGTGTTTTACAGCCTAATACTTCGCTCACTCAAATGTGATTCAGGATGCTCTTAACAGAGGGAGTCAAGTTGGGAGTGGTGCCCTATTGGATAGAGATAATCATAATGGACACCTCTCTTACAGCCTATAGGGTAGTGTGGGGTAGTACAGGGGTACTGGGGGCGTGTGCCCCCCTGGTGTAAGGTCAGAAAACGTCAACCAACTGGGATTGAGGGCGTTCTCAAATTCTTCTTTCTATCATGCTGGATACAGGCAGATTTATTCAAGCATTTACACAAGAAATTTGGTATTCATGAAAATCCTGTAAGTTCAAAAAAACCTGCGTATCCTGCTCATGCTCCTGAGCATGTATAAGTTTATACACAAAGAGACTAACTAATGTAAACCTCTACTGAGTGTGTGTGTGTGTGTGTGTGTGTGTCTTTCGAGCGGGCTGCAAAGCCATGATCTTTGTTTTGTCTTTGTTTCGTTCATTTTGCCATCTGCCCAACACATTGCAAGCACAAGCTAAGTAAATAAAATGTCACACTGTTCCCTTATCTCTACAGACTTGCTCTGTGTCAGCTGTTAGCAGGGTTGTGTGGTTTTCCCTCGCTCTGCCACGCTCTGTTCCCCTCCGAGTCTGCTATATTAGCTCAGTTCCACTAACATGCAACGCTGGGCTGGATCCCTGCTGGATCAGGTTCTCCCTCAGTGTTATCTGGTCAGAGAATTCCACATCCCTGGCCATCTGACCAACTAGCAGGCGTTTAGCTGCATACTGCTAGAGTGGTTGAATGGTTTTTCCTGGCCATGCCATGTGCTGTTCTGGAGCTGGAGTCACTTTTCCCTCCACATGACAGATCCCTCATTCTTTTCATGACACACAGTGTGGTTAACTGAGCCCCTGCTCTGACTGCATGGTGTACCCCCTACATTCATATTGTTTCATCTGTTATGTTTTACGACAGTATTGTGTGCTTTCCGTGTGTATTACGACAGTGTGTTGGGATTTGGGACACGAGAAAAGAGGTATGAGTAAATGAATGACTGATCAAGCTGCACTCTTGTTCTTTTTTTTTAAAAAAATATAATATTAGCAATGAGGATGCTCTCCAGAGCCTCCTGTGTCATAGACTTACTGGCTGGAATCTTTTCAGAGCTATTTAACGGCGATAAGGTTCGGAGATATCAGTGAAGCACCCAGAGTGTCATCCTCCGACAGATTTTTTCAGACAACTGTGTCAGCAGCCGGGTGAGTTGGTGCTTCAATACGTGGCTAATTTCTGAATACTAATTTATGTGCAATGTGGTGCATGAGGATCGGCTAGGAATAGTACGAGTTAAGCAGAGACGTCGTGATTTGGGGTGGTGGCCAGGCATCCAGGCATTGATGGAGAAATTGAAACCATGGCTAAGGACTCTGAGGCCTGCCTGATCAGTGGCAGAACAGGCTCCTTTACTCCCCCGCCACTTCTGCTGCTAGAGTGGGCAACCAAAGCTTGGGAGGTAGCTTCTACAGGTAGACATATGTGGTGAACTTCACAGTGTACCCCACCACCAGATCTTCCACTTTGTGGCCTACGACTTGCACTTGAAGGGCTCTGTCACAACTTGAGTTGACTCGAACTGACTTCCTGATTCCCTTTTCCCTCACTGGGGGATGCTGATAATGATAACTACAGATAATGGCCCACAATTTGTATGTATGGACTTTAGGACCTTCCTCACTGAGTGAGGTATTCACTGCATCCTTATATCATTCTACCATCTACAAAGCGAATGATAGAAATAGAATGCTATTTACGTATGCAACTGTGGATCTATGAAACTGGATAAACGCCAGTGTTCCTAGTCATTCGGAAAGTGCGGACTAAAGAACAAATTGGCAAGAAGGTCCTAGGGAAAGGTTTTCTTTCTTTCTCTCTCTCTCTCTCTCTCTCTATCCCTCCAGTATCCCTCCCCTGAACACTGGATCGTGTGTCATTTCACGAGCAGAAGTAGCAGAGCTGAGACGGACAGCTTAAGTCACTGTCAGAAATGTTTTCCCCCATCTCTTTTATATATTCTATCTCTGTCACACATATACACACACACACACACACACACACACACACACCGGCAATGGCCAGGGAGGGAATGCTTGGTATCTTTATCCTTATGATATGGAAATAAACGCAGGCCAAGCGTGACAGCAGCAGGTTTAGCAAGCTCTGCCCTGCATACATGCCTCATAAATCTGTCTCTAACACTCGGGCTAAAGTGCGCTAAGCTGTACGCTTCAGAAACCACATATGAGACTACCAGGTTAACCCTGTGTGGAAGATGCTAACGTGGCCTAGCGTGACCCAGTGCTTCGACTTCACATACTGTAGCTCTTCATTTATAAACAAACTATTATTATTATTATTAACTATTATTATGAAGATCTGGTACAAATTTCTCTTTGTCCATCTTTACTATGCAGTCGTTACATACCAATGTTTAAGACTAAAACCATGTAATTTACTGTAATGATGCTATTTTCTGCTAGGGTCTTTATGTTTTTTTAATAGTAGTTGTAGCTTAAAATACAAACATTGTGTACATATGTGTAAATTTATACCACACTGTGAATTTATGTTGCCAGACGGCAACAAACTGTGACTTGTGGTTCACAAAATACACCATGCGCTACATTATTTTATTATAATATGGATCAAGATTAGATCAGATCTAACAAATTGTCACATAAAATAGCGCAAAACAAAATAACTACAAATGAACCCATTTTTAGATTTGTAGCGCTTTTACTCCTGAAGCTTAAAAAAAATAAAAACACACAAAAGACCCAAAGACAGCAGTTGCATAATCCCACACCCTTGAAGACTCTCCTCTTCTGTGTGTATGTGTGTGTATATGTGTGTGTGTCTTGCTGCTCGTCTCTACATGGCAGTAGAAGGTAATTGAATGGAAATGAAAATGAGGTGTGCAGTGGCAGGTGTCCAGCTAACTAACACTGACGCGTGATCAGAGGTGAAACACAGCTGCGTCGGCGGCACCGTCGCCATGAGCTGCTCTATTTTTAAACCGTTTCTCATAAAAATACCGTAAGTGCTGCAGCTCAGCCAGCAGACAAATGTACAAAAGGCAGCAAGCAAAAAAATCAGATCTTTCAGCATTATTTTCTATCCTATTATTTTATTATTATTATTTTTAATGTTTTCTGTTGGGTTTTTTTATTGTTTTGCCCATTTTAGGATGTTATTTTGCATTAATATCCACCTCTGTTCATTATTGTTACTAATTTGTATGCATGGAATTCCCTTAAAATATACTTCAAACATGAAGGAAGCTATTGAAGATTTCAGACATTTGACCTTGCTGTGACCTTGACCCTGTTTGGATCTATTTCAAAATCTTAATCAGTTTAACCACATGTTCTTAAGATATTGCACTAACGAGAATCTCAAATCTCAGACAAACACAGGGACGGACCGATGGCAAAAAGTGTAGCTACTCAAAAATGGGCCTCGAGTTCCTGAACGTGAACGTGTAAGTAACATCTTTGTATGATAAACAGAAAGGAAGCTATTGGGAAAAAATATTTTAGATATTTGACCTTGCTGTGACCTTGACCCTGTTTGGATCAAGTCTAATCAGTTCATCTGCTGGTTACAATGATTATTCCATATAACTTAGAGATGTTGCGCTTACGAGAATCTGGGATGGATGGAACCCGAAAACATAATGCATAAAAAATAATGTGAGTCAAAATTGAATAAAAATTGTTCCTGCTCATCTACATGAACCTTAACCCTATAAATGAACGAACCATGGAAGCATAAGCTGATAGAAAAGAACAGACTTTTGACTCCTAACACTAGCTCGCTTCTCCACGCTAGCGGCTAGTGTACTAGCATATTAGCTTGTGGAAAACAGCAATGGCTCTAGACAACAGTAAACAGGAACTGGCATTCCTACTATCTACTTAAAGGAGGGAAAACTCTTCTTCATTGTTGAACTGAACCATGTAGCTAATCACCAACTTTCATTGAAGTGATAGAGTTTTTGGAATCGTGTTTATGCGAAATAGCGTGAGAAATTCCACACATGATATTAGCTCTGTGCTTCACCTCTGCTAAGCAATGTCTTTATTCTCTTGTTTCTAAACACTACTACATCCTACTCGCAAATATTCGAAAGTAGACACTTCAGATGTGTTGCGCCAGACTCATAGTGTGTAGGATTAAGTAGTGCTTATCTCGTTTCTCAGTTCTCCCTCCTACATTCCCCTCTTTTACCCTTCCTCATGGTTTCCCATGCTGTTCCCTTTTTCTTGCACACATCTTGAGTCTGATATTAACACGTAGATGTTAATATCAGAAAGCCATGTTGTCTTGAACACTAGCTTTTGGGGCGCACTCTTGGTTTCGATGAAGGATTAAACCTAATCGCCCACTCCTCTTACACAAGTGCTCGTCCTGAATAACATTCTCACCCCCACACACACACCTCCTCACAGCCTCATAACAATGCTTATAATCACAAACAGAAATTTGCTTCCTGTTTACGCGTGTTTCTCAGTTTCAGCAGCTCTTTACGCTCGGCGTGTCTCAGCGAATTGATGAACGCAGGACACTGAATCGGCCCTGATGAAGATAACGGAGTAAACGATTAATGATTTGCTTGGCAGCTTCTTAACTTCATATAAAAGATCAGCTGTTGTGTGTGCATGTGTGTGTGTGTGTGTGTGTGTGTGTGTGTGTGTGTGCACTTTTATACAGCATGCAGGTCTGAAACTGGGTTAAACCAGACGTATATTGCAGGATGTGTGGTCTCCAGATTTCAAGAATCTCTCCAAGTCAGAAGAATGATGGCGGGATGTACAAAGTGTTCGACAGCGGAGTGTAGAAATGGAGAAAAAGCTCGAGGATCTCTGTAAAATGCACGAGTGCCTTCATAATGCATCATGTAAAAAATGACAACAAACAGAGTGACAGATTACACTTCGTGTTCGTGTACATAAAGGCGCCAATATTTTGAGTTGTTTGAATCTATTTGAATGATGTTGGAATTGTCAGTTTCCTCCAGATTTGGGGTTGCTGAGGTGTTTTATCCCATGCTTATATGTTATATGGTATATGCTTCTTAGCTTATATGTAGCAGAACTGACTGTACTGTATGTGTGAGATGCCTCGTCATGGTATAGTGTGTAATGCTCTAACAAAAAAAGATGAAATGTCTGTAAAAGTTTTTTGAAATCGTGTGACAGATATTCATCTCGCAATATAGAGAGAGTGTGTAAGACAAACACCCGTGTGTTGTATCTATGCTTTGCCCTTACATCAGATCACACTGCGCAGTGACCTGTTGCATGTCCGTCTAAAAAAAGGATGGAATAACGATGATGATGTTGATTTAAAAAAAAAAAAAAAAAAAAAAAAAAAAAAAAAAAAAGATCCTTTCACCAGACCATGTCTTAATCTCAGGAAGCGTTGTACCATAAACCTCAGAAGTGAGTTACTTAAGGCTAGTAATCTCTGAAAAGCAACAGAAAGCTTTGCCTTCTTCGAGTGATATCATTGCATAATCGCATTTCGTCCTGAAGGAACGTTACGACAGCAGCATCCTGACTTTAACTCCCACGCTGAGCAAAGAACTGCAACAAAACAAAAAAAGATGAAGTGTGGACATCAGGTTCTGAAGCATAAATGTCGTCAAAATATCCTCATTTTATGCACAAAAGGAATATTTACATTTAGAAGAGCAAATCCACTCTTTATTACTTTCACTCTTTCTTGCATATATAAAGCCTGTCGCTGCGTATTTTATAATTAATATCTCAAAAGCTTACTCATTACCAAGCGTCTCAAGGCACTGTGTATATTTCTGTCAAACTCAAACAAATATTGCATATTTTGCGGTTGGGAGTCGTTTATATTCATACTGGTGTCTCAAAGAGATCGTTTAACCAAATGTGCTAACAGGGCTAATAGTGAATGAGCGTAAATCCTATTAATATGATCTCATTCGGAGAATACGGAATTGCTGGACACTTGGGGCTACTGGCCTTCGTTAGTTTTTAGCATTGTTAACATTTTTGTTCAAGCAGTTCTCTGACAAAAAGTAAGAGCATTTCACGTATATAAGTTCACTTTAAGCATGAATAAAATATAGCAGCGTATTTGGCTGTACTAGATTGCTAGTTTCTAGTTTTAATGTCAGAAAGAAAGAATATTTAATATCATATAATATCAAAGGCTGCATCATTTAGTATATATACGGTAAGTGTCGTGGACAGGGAAAACGCTTCACTTAATAAATTTTAAAACTGATGTCTCTTTTGCACATGTACGTAAGTAAAGTTATAGCACTGTAGAGGAACCCTGTTTCTATTGAAATATATGTGATGCGCTTAATGATTCTGCTGTTAATTTGTTAGGATGGTGATGTATCTGCATTACTCCTGTGAGAAGTTAGCAGCTGTCTGCCGCCGGACCTGTCTCCAGTTTCTTGTTGAAATGTTCCCGAGACTAAAATCCCTGGAAATGAGACCAACTACAATTGCTGTAGGCAAATGAAATCGACTCATGAGCCACTTATCACATTCCTGTTGTCCTTAAAAAGACATTTTCCCCGCACAAAGCTGCGTGTGCCAAGTATATGATTACCAATAAGTGTCATGGAAGCTCTTGATAATCAGTTTAGCAGCAATTCCGCTTTCTATCACCAGGGGTTTGTACATACGCATAGTCACACCTCGAGCTGTGTGCATGCATGGTTTATGCATCGTGGATCAGTGAGACCCCTGATCTGTTGAGGTGGGCCAAAACCCACTATAGGGCTGTAAATACCCTTACGTTAAAAATGTCATTTTTTGGCAAAAAATCAAAACCAGATTTTTCATCACTTTTGGCTCTTTGCCAGAATTCATCCACTGCAACATCAGCCAGGTTTTCCCAGATGCCACACATTACATCTTCATATGTCTTCAAATTGGAGATTAAAAAATGTATGATATTAATTGTCTTTTATACCGGCTTTTATTTTCTTAATGTGGCCGTGGATGTTTCCTTGGAATTTTCTCCATGTTTAGCAGTTGGCCTCATTTATCAAGCTAGATATGAACAGATTTATTCCTAAATCATTAATATGAGCATTTACACAAGAAATTTGGTATTCATGAAAATCATGAAATTCATGAAAAAACGGAAAAACATTCATATCCTACTCGTGCACTCAGCTGATGGAAGATTTAGTGCTCGCTTTTTATTATTACATATTATTACATATTTTATTGGCAGAGTATTGAGGCCAAATAACTTCTGTTTTTTCAGGCTTTACCCTGATCGTTCATTTCGTGCTCCCTGCTTCCTGTGCACTTTACCTTTTATGGAGTTTTGTGAGCGTCACTAAATGCAAATGAGTTTTTTCCAGAAACATTTACTGATACTATTAGAAGTTATAAATGAATGCTCCAAAGGAATTAATTGTACTTTTAGGGATTAAGAGCTAAATGGAAGTCGCTTTCTATCACTTAAATAATACTTAGTCCAATTACTGTTAAAAAACAATGAGTTTGTGAGGAGAATAATTTAATTTGTTACTTTACATTAGCTGAAAATAATACAATGCAAAAAATAGGGGGAAAAACCCAATAAACTCCCAAGGCAATTACGAGTATTCCAGATATTGTTCTTCTGTGTGATATAATCTATTCTTCTGTGTGATATAACGCAGGTCAGTACTCATCATCATTGGACTCCAATGCATTTGGCCACCTGTGGAGCTGAAAGTAATTTTACAGCATCCATTATTTTTGAGAATTAGTCTGGAAAAAGGGAGAGAGGTACTCGTCTGTAGTTTGACACGGCTGCGCTGGTCACGCTGACCACAGAGGATGAGAATATCATCATCATCATCATCATCATCATCATGATGCCCAGAGGAAAATGGCACTTTAATGCAATTTCTGATGGAAAACTGAATGGAATTGGACATATCGGTGAACCAAGCAATGTCCCAGAACATCCCTTGGGCGAAGGCTACCAAAATTACCAAAACTATTCTGTGACCTGGTGAAGACTCGCTCACAGGAAACTCTTTGTGAGTGTGTGCTGTAGACACCGAGTGAGGAATGTGTCAGTCATCCCTCACGCAGCACTTTTAATTCTTTTTCTTTTCCTTCACCCCTGATAGAATTCCAGACTAAATTGCCTTCTTTTTGTAGACAAACACACGAGTGGGCTGATCATCTTCGTCCTGTCCAGATAGACATCTGCACTTTTTTATGTGGAGATGTCTCTTGTGCTTGGCAGTCGTTGTTGCCCGTCGTTATTCGTCTTTGCACATCTCTCCAGAGAATTTAAATTACTTCCAGCAATCTGGAAATGATACATTCTTTGAAAGTCATTTAGTTTCCTAAAGAAAGGAAATATAAGTCAAGATCTGTTATAACAACAGCTACAGCTACAAAGCCTCACACTGTAGATCCTTAAAATACCTTAATTTGTATGAAATTAAAATACACGGAATGTATTCAATTTTCTTATCATGCAACACTGCTGAATGCTTGATTCTGATTGGCCAGAAGGTGTTGATTAATTTTCTATAACAGCAGTTAGTTCTTGCTAGGACGTACAATAATAATAATAATAATAATAATAATAATAATAATAATAATGAAAATACATGTTATTTATGGGAGAGTCTTCGGGACAGAGGTGCTTTCCGGTCTCCCTGTAACATGACGAGCTGAAAAGAAGAGAGGTTGCTGAGGAAACTTTGTGGCTAAATTGTCCTGTACATGGTTTTAGAGCTTAGAAGAGATGCACATATTTGACATTTTCCATTTACAGTACTATATCAGAGCTCTGAGTATCGGCTGTTATCTAATACCAATCCAATTCTGACATCCCGTGTGTCCAAGTGCAGCATTCCAGCCCAGTACCAGCATTCACTCACATACTGGAGCATTCCTGGATTTCAGTCTTTGGTGTATTCTTAATCCGACATCATTTTAGTTTATGAAAAAATAAATGTAAAAAATCAGGGATGTGTGCTAAACTAAGGCTAAGTCAAATGCTGTTGAGCTAGTACTTAATATTCGTAACCATGCATCTGTTTGGTTTTTATGCATGTGTTGCCTGTTCCATATCCCACCTATCATGTGTTGAAGCTATGAGTACACTAGCACTGAAATATTTTAGTTGTGTTGTTGCATGTAGCTGCTTATGAGACATGGTTACATAACTTAGGTGAATATCAGAGGGTCAAGACAATCCAGTTTAATGGAATGCACCTTGCTCCTTAAGTGCTAGTGAGCTCATATAGCTTACAGTATCAACACACACACACACACACATTTTTATTTGGATCATGATTCTTTGGCGCCTGTGTGATCCAATAATAGTGTGAAAATATGCGTGTACACGTGTGTGTGTGTGTGTGTGTGTGTGTGAGACACTGTGAGGGCAAAGAAATGCTGTGTGAGAAGTGATAGTTCACACACACGCACACACATTTTTAGATTATGATTTGTTGGCATGTATGCTGATGTAAATAAAAGCATTAAAATGTATGTATGTATGTGTGTGTGTGTGTGTGTGTGTGTGTGTGTGTGTGTGTGTGTGTGCATTCTATCTAATTGTTGCCTTGCCAACAACCTGGGTTTCTCAGAGGAATAACACACACATGCTGCAGACGTTCGTCGCCCCCCTGCGCCGGCTCTGCGTTACTGCAGGATGAAGTTGTAGATTTACAGCTTCAGAAAACATCTCAAAATACTATTGAAGAATGAATGTCAAATTTTCAACTTTTCAGCAACAGTTTTTTTTTTTTTCCCGTTTTTGTTTACATTGTTCCAAGTGGTGTACAGAGAACAAAACACACTGACTTGAGTAAAAATACTGCTACTGTAGTAATAATTCCCAAGAAAATGACTCAAGTAAGAGTAAACAAGTCGTCTGGTAAAAAGCTAAAATTGAATAAATATTTTATAAATCACTTTTTAAAAATATTTCTACAGCTGACACGGACGAAAAGCACCTGCACATAAAGTTAGCCAACTCATACTCATTTGTACATGTTGCTAGCTATCTAGCACACATTATGATAACACCTGAGTGTTATCTATAGCCTAAATATATATATATATATATATATATATATATATATATATGTATATATATATAAAACACACTCGCTACTGAACATCGACGTGACATCTTGAGTTTAATACAGAGCTTTTATACTAGCTAGCTAGTCCAGCTCACTCAGCTAGCTAAAGGACAATCTGTACATGTTTCTACGCTGTGAAATGCTGATATCTCCACAGCTTTTGGATCGTAGTGAAGATCACACTGTTTCCATTAATGGATTTGAAACTGAACGTAGCTGATAAATCGGGTCTGGGATCCGCTATTGGGTTTGGGTCTCCACTATCTCAGACATTGCTGCAGCTGAATAAACATTTGGTTCCTGAAATGTAGAGTTTTGTCAGAAACTGCTTTATTTCGATTGGCTCTTGAAACAGAATTATTTAAACTCTTTTAATCTGCTTTAGGATTAAAGGCTTTTTTTTACTCTGTAATAGTGATCAAAAATAAATGTAGCGAAGGTGTACACACTCAATACACCCCTCCTTAATGGACTTAATGTTCTGTCAAAGGTCATCATTTATAAGTTCAACACAATAATCATACTTTTGGGAATAGTGCAGTCATTTCCTAAGTCGTATACACTGACTGTTCGCATTTGCCTGCAGAGCCATTGGTAACAAAGCCAACAGCAGTCCTAAAGGCCAGACCCCAGACGAGAGCAACCGCCGCACGGACGCCAACTCCTCCGTCTCAGACCTCGCCAACTCCGTCACCAGTGACATGCTCATGGTAAGACAATGACGTGTGTATAAGAATACCTGTGTGTTTTGTGGATCATCTACTCCATCCGTCCTTACCCAGCATGTTGCGGTTTTGAGTTGGATGTATCTTTTAACCGCATGATGTGGTAAGTAAGGGGTATAAGTGGTGCTCTCTCCCACTCCAATCACTCAAACACACACACACGTGTCGAAAAGAGCTGTTTTCCAGGGAGAGCCTGGTAATTAAAATAGGAACACATCACCAGGGGGGCAGTCAGGAAGCATCTTTACCAGGTCTGCCTGGCATTATGTGGGTGGCATGGAGTTCATTCTTTCCTTTTTTTTAATCATCATGCCTAATGATGGTGTTTCCACTTGTAGCAGTGAACTTTCCCCAGACTCTGAATCTAGACTTGGCTAATTTAACAGGTTGCTCTTTTTTTTATTATTATTATTAATTTGTTGGCTGGAAGAAAGAAAGGAATCCCGTAGGATTGTATTAGGAGCGTCTACAGAGTTCTGGCTTGTTCTTCACTTCCTGTTGCTCTGGCCATGTATCCTGATCATTGCTTTCACTTTATCTGGTTATCAGGTTTCCGCTTACACCAACAGAGCTTATAAAAAGCTGGACAGAAGCACAGACTCAGTTATGAATTTGAGTGATGTACTGTAGCTGAGCAACTGTAGAAGAACTTTAGGAGCTGAATAAAATTATGTTCTGCATCATTGCTTTTTGTTGTTAGAATTTGTGAATGAAAATCAATTCTTTGTCCTGCTGCTCTGCTTTCCACAGCATAGTGGTAGGGTTCACATAAAAGCCCCACCCACGTCCAGTCTAGGCCACACCCACTTCTACACCCGCTGATTAGTATTTAAGTTCTGGTTTCTGTGTGTTTCATCACTTCGCTCATGCTTAGTCTTGTGTATGAATTGTACCATGTTGCGTTTGCTCTTGTTTTTGTTTGTTCCTCAGGTGATTCTTTTCACTTTGTGTCTTCACTTTCCAATCTCGGAAAATTATGGTCTGTTATGTAGCTTTTACAGATTGACATAAAGTTACTGCAACAAATTAATTTCATAAATGTATACATTTAACCTGCCGTTATTTACAAATTCTGTCCTTAATTTAAATACATTGATCTAAGAATAATTTTTTTTGGACACAATTTTGGACAAAATGTCTCAGTTTGTTTCTTTAAGCTATGAGTGAGAAATAGTGAGAAAAGGGTTAAACATAACAGAATGTCTCTCTGGCAGTTGTCTCCAGGCTCTGAAGAGGAAGAACATGAGGGTCCGGTGTGTGAGAAGCTTGGACGAATACAGTTCAGCGTGGGCTACAGCTTTCAGGACTCCACACTTACTGTGAAGATCCTTAAAGGCCAGGATCTACCGGCAAAAGATTTCTCCGGAACCTCAGACCCATTTGTTAAAATCTATCTGCTGCCAGACAAGAAGCACAAACTGGAGACCAAGGTGAAGAGAAAGAACCTGAACCCTCACTGGAACGAAACTTTCCTGTTTGAAGGTAAAGAATCTCTCTCTCTCTATCCCTCTCTCTCTCTCTTCTTCTCTTCCAGTGCAATTAAATTAATTACAGACTAGCTTTATCAGATAATACCACTACGCTGCTATTATTGCCATAATCTCAGTTTTGAATCAAGCTATAATATTCTTGTGCGTATTGTCCAGACGATGCCCTTTTACTTGATATTTATTTTTCGATTTCCAGTTAAAGGGGGTTCAGCCAGTAGGTCGGAAATCCATTCAGAAATCAAGACCTTGGAATTATATAGGGTTCCCTCTGACTTCTGTGAAAAATAAATTAATGTGCCACAGGTGGTGTCACAGCTATCTATGGCCAGGAGTCTAAGAGAGCAAAAATTGCCTGTGCTTTCTGGGTGGGAGGGGCATACTCTGTCTCCTCTGTCAATCAGAGCGATACTAGCCAGTCGCTGGGCGTCTGTGAGCGCGTATATGTGGAAGCGAGCAGTTGGTGCTTTAATGAAACCCTCATGTGATAGCTAGCTAGTGGGTGGGAATTATGACCAAATTGGAAGAAAATGGGGTAAAGAAAGAGTTAATGTTATATAGTATGCAATTACATGCTATCGTATATACAGATGGGGGACATATAAGAAAAAAAAAATGTGGCTTTTGTAATTGGTAGGTGTGCTATTCCAGCATTTACGGTAATTTGCTGCTGACACCTAAAAACACTCGAAAACACTCGCTTCAATAATTCACAGCAATTGTTGTGGCATAAATTTCCAAATTGTAGACAAACTACATTAAAGCAGACACCTAGCTACGAGATATGCTATCTGATATTTTAGTGTTGATATTTGCTAACTGAATTAAGTGCAAAGTGTAGAAGGTTTCACTCTAAAACTCTGTAACTCTGTAACATATCCCAGAGAATACGGTATAGACATATCTGTTTCTGGCCTCATATGTATATATGTTCCAGGTTTCCCGTATGAGAAGGTGGTCCAGCGCACTCTGTACCTGCAGGTGCTGGATTATGACCGATTCAGCAGGAATGACCCCATAGGCGAGGTGTCCATTCCTCTCAACAAGATCAATCTCGCTCACACGGAGCCATTCTGGAAAGAGCTGAAACCGTGCAGCGATGGCAGTGTGAGTCACATCCAGCATTTCTGTGTGTGAATGTTGGTGAGCGCAATTCTATTTCTGCATTTGAAGGGAAGAAAATTGGACAGAATAGGATTGACAGAGCTCGAGGGGAATTAAAGATAATTGCTTAATCGTGTTTTGGCTCGCAGGAGTATGTGGTGCTCCTCGTTCCTCATGTAATAGGCATCAAGCTGCGTGCTGTCACCAATCTAAGCCCGCAAAATGTACAAGCAAGCCATTAGCCTGTCCACTTACACACTTTCCAGGTTATATTGACACACAGTTTGCATAGTAGGCCTCATTCAGGGCTGTGAAGATCTGAGGTTAGTGTTAGCATGTGTCTTCCTCCTCTACCGCTGAGGCGTGAAACATATTGACGCTGAGGCACTGAGGTTAGCATCACCATTTCACATCTAATACATCAGCCAAGACATGACTTGTTTCTGAATCTTCCTTCATTTGCACTTTAGCTGTGAACATACAAGTAAGCAAGTACACATGTAGCCCGCAGGTTAGCGTAGCGGAATGATGTTATTACAATACTGTATTTAAAAGCTTCTACACATATCTCTGGACACTGTAATGCTGTATAGATAATGCACTGACATTACATTTGCTGACTAAATTAACCCATGGTTAGTCACCTCACTCTCCACTCTAACAGACTGCAAGTGCAAAGCAAAACAGTGAAGGAAAAGGTATTCCTCAGTTGGAGCTACACTTCTGTCTGCCATTGTTTTGCTTTTTTTTCTAATTCAGAATTACTGGATGTGAGTCTGTGTGATATTCAGTCAACTTTGATTGACATAGCTTATGTCTGGAACACAAATCTCAAAATCCTGCCTCCTCCTGAAACAGACGGCGAGTAATCTGTGTGTGTGTGTGTGTGTGTGTGTGTGTAGGGGAGTCGAGGTGACCTGTTGGTGTCGTTGTGTTACAATCCCACGGCTAACACCATCACTGTGAACATCATAAAGGCACGCAATCTAAAAGCCATGGACATCGGCGGCACCTCAGGTAGGCCTGTAAACCTTAAACCAGCTCAGTGTCAGTGATGGTGTCAAGCACAATGAAATTCAGTGTTATATAAAGGTTCTTTATGTGATTTTAAGGAGCATGAAATCCAGGTTTAGAAACAAAATGACTTGGCAGTAGACCAGTGCCAGAATGGAGTATAGTTGTGTAGCTTACTTGCTTTTTATTACATTAGTGTCGCAAGCAACACACCAGCCACTTCTCAGGTTTTTTTTACTAGCATTAAAGGACACATTTAAAATTTAATATCGGAAAATAAATTTTAGTATTGACCCATCCCACTTTTATTATGCATTCTTTATATACAATGAGACATTTTGTGTGAAATGTGTTTATACTGTGTGCACTTTAGACCCCTATGTGAAAGTGTGGCTGATGCACAAAGACAAACGGGTGGAAAAGAAGAAGACAGTGGTAATGAAGAGGTGTCTGAACCCTGTTTTTAACGAGTCCTTTCCTTTCGATGTTCCTGCTCATGTGCTGAGAGAGACCACCATCGTCATCACAGTCATGGATAAGGACAGACTCAGTCGAAATGATGTCATAGGCAAGGTACAGTTGTAAAGTCAAACTCACTCTCACACATGGTCCTGAATAAAGCGTAAGATTTAAATGTGTAAAATATTTTTCTATTGTGACACAAAGGTTAATTAAAAAAAGCCAAAAACAGCAGACATTTGTAGGTTGCATGAGTATTCGCCCCCCTGGGTCAGTTCTTTTAAAACCATCTTTGGCTGCAATTACTGCTGCATATCTGGCTCCTGATAACTTTTCTTCTAGGTTTGCCCTGTATGTAGCCCCATCCATCTTGCCCTCAACCCTGACCAGTTTCCCCGTCCTTGCTGATGAAAAGCATCCCGACATCATGATGCTACCACCACCATGCTTCACTGTGAGGATGGTGTTCTCAGGGTGATGAGCAGTGTTGGGTTTCCACCAATTCATAAATTTATCAGTTTAATTCATAAATCTCAGACCAGAGAACCTTTTTCCTTATGATTGTCCCATGAACAGCTCCTCTCAGCAGTTGTGCCGCAGTCTTTCTAAGTTTTAATAATGGAATTAGTGGTGCTCTGCATTAAGTTTGTGATATTTTTCTAAACAAACCCTGATTGAGACTTTTTCAGAATGTTTTCCTGAACTTGTTTTTATAGCTTTGTTGATTACTGGAAAAAGTGCATTGACTCTTTAAAGTATAGCTCACCGAAGCTTGTGGGGAGGGCTGCCAAGTTTCAGCAAAACTCCCACCCCAACTACAACTCAAAACCCGCACAAACGACCTGAAACTAGACTTTTTTAGGGGGTGAAACAAGTTAACGGTGGTGCACTTTTCTGATTTGCATTTTATATCTGCAGTACACAGATATTATATATGGGACCTGACAACTCTGCTCGCAGGAGAAATACCAAGTTCATTAACATAATGTGAAATTTAACTTTAATGGAAACTATTCAGTTTTAGCCCACCCAAAGACTGCCTTGCTGAGTTACATAATAAAACCTTATTTCTACCATATTTCTGTACAAAACAAAAGAAATATGCTTTCATTCATAGAGCCGCTCCTCCATATATGTTACACAGACCACAGCACTCTGCACAGGACAACATGTCTCTTCAGGGTCTCTATTTCATTAGGTTAATAAATATATATATATTGTTAAAAAAAAAAAATAAAAAGTTCATCCTGCTTGGTTTTTGTTGCTCCTAAATGATTGCTTTCTATCATTATTAAAAGAAAATGTTCTCTGAAAAAGTCATACTGTCATTATATTGAAATGCCACTTAAAGGATGCGAGACGTGGAAGCACTGCGAGTGCGGCCAAGCTTTATAGTAGATTGTAATAGCACATCAAACGAACCTTTCTGGTCTTTCTGGAATGTTACAAACCCAAAAACTGAAATAAATCTGGTCAAACCTGGGATTAGATGGCAGCTGTTGTCAAATGTAGCCTAAGCAACATTTAGTTTCTTGATTTGGGAAAGACATTACTGCTTTGGATAAGCATTAGATAGAAGATAGAAAGTTTGCTAGAAGGTTAGTGGTAGCAGTATTAAACATGGTGGTATGAAAAAAACAGTTCTGGCATAGACCACGCCCACTTACAATTTAAATACGAAAACAGATAGAAATATTTTGAGCACTACACACATACAGTGTTTTATATACTGTATGTGTATGAAAACATAAAAAGGGAAAAAAGTGCTATTTTCTGAGATTTTTCTATTCTCTCTCTCTCTCTTTCAACTATTCAGATCTATCTCTCATGGAAGAGCGGCCCCGCAGAGGTGAAACATTGGAAGGATATGATGGGCCATCCTCGCACTGCCGTTGCCCAGTGGCATGCCCTCAAGGCTTAATGGACCCACCCACTAGCCCCGCCCCCAGATTAACCCCACACCCACAAGCCCCTGTTAATATGCACAAGCTTGAACACGGGTACCAAAAGCCATCCAACATTTGCTCCTTTTCTGTCCTTCTTCTATGTGTGTCCACAGATGGACTCATTCTTTCACTCTTCTTTATCTAGTTCTTACCTGTTTTTCCTGATTTGCACCTGCTGAGATCCCTTCTTTCCCTTTTTGCCAAAAAAAGAGGCTAAGCACTGCCAAGAAGATTGTAAAAGTCCTGTGTTATGTAATGGAAAGCAGGCTTGTCTTCCTTGAGATTATTTATTTTGACTGTTCAGTTGTCCGGGGAACAACCCAACATCCGACCAGGATGATGGGACTTCCAACCAGCCGAAAAAGATAAAAATCCTTCCCTTCTACTGCCATGTTTTTGTAGTCCTTCCTCCAGTTATCATTCCCCCCCATAAAGATCCGCAAGGATCGCATCGCAGTGCAATACCTGATGGATGGAGAGATGAACTCTTTACTTGAAACTCTTCGCCATCTCTTGCCAGTTTTCCTGGCATCAAGTGTAGAAACCCATTTTTGCTGGAATTCCTTGTCATCTGTTTGTTACTGTGGGTGCCGTGATGTGACAAAAAAGTTGTTGTTAAAAAAAAAAAAGACTCACCTTTTTTTTTTTTTGGCTGGATCAAAGGCTTAGGGCGTTTGCAGACCTAATTCATTTGAGTTTTGGTTTGAATCAAAACGGTTTTTGTCAACATCCAGATGAAGTTTATTCACTACAATAGTCCTGAAATTTCTGTGTCAGAGCTTTCTTTAGGTAGCCAAAATGAATTGCCAGTTGCACCCCGGGTTTTCATGTCGTACACATGTATCGTGTATGATGCATTACACTATTCCGAAATTCTTTTTCCGGAGCACTGAAAGAAAGCTTTCACTCTGAGCACCTTTAAAAGCTGGCTTTTCCCAAGTCAAAAGGTGAGTAAGACGTGTTCCTGAATCAGTATTCCTTTGTTGTTCCTGGATCAACACTGTGTGCTCCCTCCAGCACCTCCGACTCCTGAGCCGGTAAAAACTTCCTCCAGAACACGCGAGTTATTGCGTAGCTGTACATATACCAAAATCTGAAATTCTTGACAATCTTCATCATGCACCTCTTTCATTATTCATTTAATTGAGGACTGTTAGGGTTTGTAATTAGAAGCTATGTAGCTTGCTGAGCTGAGTGGTGCGTTTCTATGCTACACATACAAACGTAATATTGTCAACAAATGAACAGTATTGCTCAACATGCAGAGCTGTACAATGGTTTTCCTCTCTGGAAGCCAATTGGTGCATGTGGAGGAAATCTTCAGGTGGCTCAGGAATGGGAGGAATGACATCGGATGGTTCACTGGTGAAAAGGGCTGTTGACCATGGAACAACGAAAAGTTCATCCAGGAACATCTCTTACATAAAGAAACATTCAGCTCTTAGCCTAGCTAACACAACTGGAACAGACAGTACCATAACTTTATGTGTATCAGATAGCTTTCATGCTTAAATCAGACTGTACCTGAACTATAGCCAGTGCTATGTCATGATTTAAACTTCTACTGATGTGCATGCACCCATCCAAACCAACAGACCTGAGGAAACATCTGTGTCTGAAATGACCAAAAGAACCAAATGATGAAGGTGTGAAAGCGTCCTTGGTGCGAATACAGTCGAAAAGATGCTAAACATTCCAATCATGTATAAAACAGGGCAGGCGGGAGGAAATGAGAACTGCTCATTGTTGTTTTGAAGTCAGTTCAAATGCTTCCATGACAGAGAGGTTATATGGTTGGTGGCAGCAGATGTGTGTTTGTGTGTGTGTGTTTGTGTGTGTGTGAGTGTGTGTGTGAGACATTAGACCAGTAGAAATGCACTATTATTAGAAGCTGCAAACCTGATGCAGTGTGTGTGCTGCATCACCCGCATTATTTTCTTAACCAGATCACTGCCAGTGTTAAACAAACTTCTTAGTAGAGTTTATTTTTTAAGAGCCAAAGTAGTAGTTTCAAAAAAAAAAATCACACCTGCTGAGCAAAGAATGAGTTTGAAGGGAAGTAGCAGTTGAAAATATCATGTATCTTGTGTGTGAAAGTTGTAATTTATCCAGTCTTATTGTCCTAATGTCTGACTAGTGTATGTAAGAGTGTTAGATATGTGAGTGTTTGTAACAGGGACAAAGCGATTCAGGTGGAACTCAGCTCAATATTGCAATTTAAATGAAATTAAGCCTTTATTAGCACTCTTACAGAAACCTTATTTTACACTCCTGTAGTTTACTGTATTTTCTGGATTGTAACACTATGATTTTGAGATTGAAATCATGGCATTCCTTCATTCTGAGCAATGCTAAATTTGCTAGCACTGGGTTGGGCTAACAATGCTAACTGAATTACCTGAGCACTTTACCGAAAAATAAAATGCACTGTAACATGTAATAAAATAAGGATAGTGCCATATATATGACATAAACATTTTTCTGTTCCTGGTCTCATGTGTCTGTATCTTCTAACCGAAGGTACGTTACATATGAAACCAGGCACTATCGTTAAGTTGGTGCTAAAACAGCATCAAAAATCTCACAGGAGTGCTAGCGGAATTTAGCATTACAATGTGATTGGACACGCAAATGCTATTTACGAAGGGATTTACGCTCTGGGATGTGTGCGACACTCGAGAGATTTATTGTCCAGAAAGTACAGTATCTATTGTTGCTTTTTAAATAGACATATATAAGCTTAGTGGAAAAGTGTGTGTGTGTGTGTGTGTGTGTGTGGGTGTGTGTGGGTGTGTGTGGGTGTGTGTGTGTGTGTGTGTGGGGCTTGAGGGACTCTCATGTGTGCTACGAGTTTTGGGTTCTTTATTTCTGCTCACCTCTGAGTAGTGTTACAGTCTCTACAGTAGGCATGTGCCAATATTACATTTTTTGATCTTTCACACTTTATATTCTATTTTATTTTTATAAAATAATAATCACTAGGCTAATAAAGTTGTAGATTCTGCCCCCATGTTTATCTCACATGCATGGAACGTTTGTGCAGTCCTCGTCCTGAGTGGGACAGACTTCATCGTGGAAGCACTATCTAGGCAGCCTAGCTCCTCCTAAATTAAATGCTGATGTATTTGGTGATTTAAAGTGCCTATGATAACAACATATGCTGAATTTTGTGATTTTTGGTTATTGGCACAAGCCTACTGTAAAGGTTCCAGATATGGGAACCTGAGGAGAAGTGTTTGAGAAACAAGCTACCGGTGTAATTTTCTTAAACGTAAAGTAAACCTGATTAACATGTAGGTAGCGGAACATCGGTATTAAAGGAATAGTTGAGTTAAAAATTAAATGTATACAGTTTTTCTTCTTACCCCAAGTACAGTCCAGCAGCCAAGACATCTCTGGCGTTCAGTATTTTCTTCTTAATTTTACGCTGAAGGTGCTAAAATCTTTTCCATATATACACATCTTCATCTACTTGCTTCCGATTACTTTAAGCTGTGTAATATATTTGAATTAAATCAAATTGTTAAATATATCACATTATCAAAAAATTGAAGTTAATTGTCTTGTTATATCCAACTTTCTGGTAAAATTTCACCTTCAAATTTTAGTGCAATTTGGGAAAAAAAGTGATTTTGGTTTCCTTTGTGATTTATAGCATTCAGCTACATTGTGAAGTTTAGGTTATTTTTATAGATAGCAGTTATACCACCCTGAAGATCTGGTTGAGCTATATGCAGTATCTACCTTGACGATTATTAGTTGCATTAGCCTCATAGCTCACCCTTGTCTTGGCTGTTCGACTACATCTGGTGTTGGTGGAAAATGTTCATTTTTCTGTCACTTTGAGGAGAATGAATTTTTGACTGTACTTGTGACAGTGAACCATTTCATATAAGCAATATTAACACAGAGAGATTGTGAATCCTGTAAAGTAAATAAGAAAGAACGAGGTAACCCATTCCCACCAATGCTATAATCACACACTCAGTGTGTCTGGAGTATCTGTAACATTGCACTGACATTTTGTCCTCCAAATTCTGACTGGAAGTGTCAGGCAGGAAGGGTGAGAGACATCAGGCGTGAGAATCTCTGGCAGAAATCTCTTGCTTTTTATCCTTCTTGTGCATAACCAGCTGTGACAAGCACGACCTTCGCCGTACATGGAGGGAGAGCTGAGCGTGTTAAGGACAAATCCAGACTGAAGTAAAAGTAATGGCATGGTAGGGAGGAGCTGTCACTGGGAATTTGGATTTTAAAAAAATGTGTAAAAGAAAATTGACAAACAGTTGAGGCCAAAAGTTTACATGCACATAGGCTCAATTTTTCACAACTCCACACATTTCATATAATCATACATTTCCTGTGTTAAGTCGATTACGATATCTACTTTATTTCCATAATTTCAAAATGAGCCAAGAAACAGATTTATTTCAGCTTTTATATACTACATCAGATTTGCAGTGGGTCAAAAGTTGACATACACTTTGCTCGTATTTGGTGTGGTTGCCTTTTAATTGCTTGAACCTGAATCAAGCCCTTGTTGTATCCTTCCACAAGCTTCCCACAATACTGTGCTGGAATTTTCTCCCCTTCCTCCTGACAGAACTGGTGGAACTCGCTCCCTCGCTCAGACATGCTTTTACAGTTCAGTCCACAAATTATCTCTGGGATTCAGATGATGCTGCCGTCCCCATGCTTCACAGTTAGTTTGGTGTTCTTCAGATTAAAAGCCTCATCCTTTTTCCTCTGTACATAGTGCTGATCATTATGGCCAAACACTTAAATTTTTGTTTCATCTGACCAGAGAACACTGTTTCACAAGGCTGGTGATCACCTTCACACTTCACTCTGAGTAAGGGCTTCAACCTTGTGCAACAGTTTTTAAGACCATGGTGATGCAGGAATTTCTTAATGGACCTGATGCTTCCAACTCCTTCTTCAGTTCTTTTGTTGTTGTCTTGGGGTTCAGTTGAACGTTTCGGACCAAAGTTTATTCATCCCTGAGAGTTCATTTGTGCCTCCTTCCTGAACAATGGAGTGTCTGTGTGGTCACAAGACTTTTATATTCTCATATAGTTGTTTGTACAGATGTTTGGAAATTGCTCCTAAGGATGAATCAGACTTCTGGAGGTCCACAGTTTTGTTTCCTGAGGTCTTGGTTGAGTTGTTCGGATTTTCTCATGGTATCAAGTGTAAAAAGGCACTGACTTTGAAGGTAGGGCCTTAAATACAGCCATGGGTGCTCTCCCAATGAACTCCTTATTGTTACAATTGTCTAATCAGAAGCTTTTAAAATTTCTGAAATCTTCCATATTGCTTAAAGAGACAGTGAACTTGGTGTATGTAAACATTTGACCCACTGGAATTCTGATATAGTGAATTAAAGCTGAAATAACTCTGTCTCTAATTGATTGTTTTAAAATGACCTCTGATGAGAAGAAAGTTGTTGTTGTTCCTTTTTCAGCTGTTCCCATTAGGGGTCGCCACAGCAGGTCATCGGTCCACGTATTTTGATTTGGCACAGTTTTTACGCTGGATGCCCTTACTGACGCAACCCTCCCCAGTTTTATCCGAGCTTGGGACCGGCACTGGGAGAGCACTATTGCATGCCACTGGGGTTGGTTCCCTGGCTGGGAATTGAACCCGGGCCGCAGCAGTGAGAGCGCTGTGGCCTAACCACTAACCATGATAACATGAAATGTGTGGAGTTTCAAATGTGTTCAATTTTGTAATGAAACCCAGAAAATGAGAGGCGTACTGAACTTAAAGTACTAAGAAATGTCAATTAATCTTTTGTCGTTGAATAAGTCTCTGCATTGTGAAACACAGGAAATGAATAGTCCACTTTCTCTTTGCCACTTCCTAGTGTAAACTCAGGGTGAGGCAGGTGTCAGAGGTAATACATTATTTAAAGGATACCTACATTGGGAGTTCATAACACATGCATAAGCATTTACAATATAATGAATGACTAAGTGTTGTACAAAAAAAAGCATAAAGTTTTTCAGTTTATGAATTGCTTTGCCATACTTTATAATTTTTTGGCCCTCAATTATCCCATATTCAACACATTGGTGTGTCCTCAGTGTAGAGTTGTATATTTAGATGCTTCATGAAGGAATTTGAAGCCTGTACAAATTTAGTGGTTTGTAACACTGATACTTTGAAGCATCATTAACAATAAAGTGCCCATAAATCTACAAACTTTGCTTGTTAAATATTATCCAATGCTCCTGATCGTGTTATGGCTGATTTCTGTGTCACGTTTCCTCTCAGATCAACACATAAAGCCATTTGGTTTAAAATACATCACGTCATTGTGAACATCCTGACATACGATTATTTTTGAACCTCAAATTGAACCTCATAATTATATATAATAATTACAACTCTAATTGGTCAGAAGTTGTTGATCAGACTCATCGGAGGTTGTAATACTGTACGTTAAAAGGATGAGCCACGAGAGGCCGTGTGTTACAGTGATTTTTATTACGGGATTTTTATTACGATTTTTATTATTGAAAACGTCTGGTTGATATGAGGAAGCTTGGAAACGTTTATTTAACAGTTATGGATGGAACCTCGAATATCTTTGTAACATAAGTATAGCTGTTCCTTTAAGTTCCTCAATAACATAACATGATGCATTTTCCTTTAATCGTTAACAATTGTAATTCTTGGCAAGTGCTGTGGCATAAGAGGATAAGAAAATAAGAAAATAATCAACTTCATGGTGCTAATGGCCTTGTCTTTGATTATTGATTATTCCTATAACAGCACACCCTATTGTGCTTTATTCCTTACATAACACATTATCCATGCTTATGCATGTATTATAAAGTGGTAATGTAGGTCACCTTCAAATAAAGTGTTGTCTTCAAGTCATATAGGAAGCCTTTAAAAGTAACTTAATGTGGTGTTATGGGTGTTGGATAAGTAAGACTTTACAACTAAAACTTAGTCTGGAGTAAAAAGTGCAATGCTTACTTCTCTCTCATGTTCTCGAGCCGATACTCACAACTTTCACTTTCAGAGTTTCAGTTTGAGACATTTTTTATACTTTAAAGCTACTCTGTGTGTTGTGACCTTCCTGAAAATGAACTCAGCCAGCACACGAATAGGTGTTTGTGTGTCACATGTCAGAGTTTGATGACCTTTAACAGGAGAATTGTAAGATATTGATGGACATGGCATTGGCCGTGCTGTAGAATGTGTGTGTGTGTGTGTGTGTGTGTGCGTGTGTACAGATTGCAATAGTGTTAATGTCGTGTGTTTGGATAATGAATCCCATCCTCTCTTAGTTCCCCCGATCACAAGTACAGTATGTGATGTGCACAATATAATTTCACATGTTGATTTATTTTGGCATAAATGTACAGTGTACATAGGTATAAATGTGTATATAAAAAGAGGAAACAAACAAAAGGCCTCCCTTCTCTTTATTGATTTATTGAATTCATTTTTAAACCTTTGGAAGTTTAACCTGAAAAAGTTAATGCTGGCTCTGATAGAAAGGAGTCAGAACACACAGTGCATCACAGCTTGCTGTATATAGAGCTGTGTAACTGCAGACCGGTCAGAGAGCCCATGCTGACCCTGTCCACCACCCAAAGCACCTATAATTTGCAAGTGAGCATCAGAACTGGACCGTGGAGCAACGGAAGAAGGTGGTCTGGTCTAATGAATCACGTTTTCTTTTACATCATGTGGACAGCACTACGGGAAGAAAGCAAGCTGGTGGAGGCAGTGTGATGCTCTGGGCAATGTTCTGCTGGGAAACTTTGGGTCCTGGCATTTATGTTGATGTTACTTTGACACGTACCACCTACCTAAACATTGTTGCAGACCAGGTACACCCCTTCATGGCAACGGTATTCCCTAATGGCAGCCTCTTTCAGCAGGATAATGCTCCCTGCCACACTGCAGAAATTGTTCAGGAATGGTTTGAGGAACATGACAAAGAGTTCAAGATGTTGACTTGGCCTCCAAATTCCCCAGATCTCAATCCGATCAATTATCTGTGGGACGTGCTGGACAAACAAGTCTGATCCATGGAGGCTCCATCTCGCAACTTACAGGACTTAAAGGATCTGCTGCTAAAGTCCTGGTGCCAGATACCACACACACCTTCAGAGGTCTTGTGGAGTCCATGCCTCGATGTGTCAGAGCTGTTTTGGCTGCACAAGGGGGATCTACACAACATTAGGCAGGTGTATTTAATGTTATGGCTGATCAATATATTTAGAAGCTACCAGTATCTATATATTGAAATTATTTTATTGGCCAAGCAGCAGAGACAAAGGGTGTGTTTTCACACTTGGTCCATTTCAGTGCTCCAAATGGTCTAAGAGCCATGACTCAGCATTTCTTTTTTTGTGCAAAAGTGAAGACAACAAATGAACTCAGACCCCTCTAAAGTAACTCACTAGCGAACCATGTACAGACCACCTTCAGCGTTGCCTCAGTCCGCTTCACATTTTGCTTTATAGATAAAGAGCTTGAGAGTTGCTATACATACATAGCTTCAGTTGTCGTTCACTTTGCATGGGGTTTTCTCTTTCAGTCAGTGTGGTCGAGCTGCTCATACAGAATCAGTGTTTAAGCACTTGTACCTTGTTTAAATTGTAATACTGGACAAGAGTCATACAAGCAGTCTGCTTTAATAGATCTACAACAAAATGTACGCTTTTATCCTAAGATCCTCCTGCTATTCTAAAAGACTATAAGAGCTCTGGACTTTCTGAAGTTCATTTCAGTTGGCTCTCAGAGCCCTTTTTAAAGGCTTCCTCAAGGTTCCCAAGGATTAGGTTTAGAAACATTGTGTTGTAGAGTTCTGCAGAGAACCATTAAGGGACAAACCAAAGGACTCTTCAGTGGTCTTGCAACTCAAATAATTAGAGAGTTTGTTCTATTTGCTCCAAAAGTCTTGAGTGAAAAGAGTATTTTGAACAAAGACATGAAAAGGTTTAAGGAAATTACCAAGAGGAAGGAAAGGTGTAGCATGGAGGGTGCAATTTAAGGACAGAAGGTAGCAGGGCAAAGAATGAATTGTGTGGTTGTCACAGAACTCACACACACACACACACACACACACATCAAACATGCTGGAGGATGACAGGAACATGTCAGAGGAAAATGGGAGGAGTTGGTGTCAGCTAAGCCGAGCTCCACATGTAGCATGGGTCAAAAGTGAAAGAACCTTGGTAGGATGGAGAAGATATTTCATATTGCCCTAACATGACTACCCATATCAGAAATAAGCTCTTTACAAAGAAAATATAAAAAATCCTATCTTAAAGGGAGACTTTTACAAAATATCAATAGTCTCGGTCTGAAGATTGCATTCACCAGAACAGACCCAAACCCAGAGCAGGGCCAGACCCAGAGCAGGGCCAGACCCAGAACAGGGCTAAACCCAGAGCAGGGCCAGACCCAGAGCAGGGCCAGACCCAGAACAGGGCTAAACCCAGAGCAGGGCCAGACCCAGAACAGGGCTAAACCCAGAGCAGGGCCAGACCCAGAACAGGGCTAAACCCAGAGCAGGGCCAGACCCAGAGCAGGGCTAAACCCAGAACAGGGCTAAACCCAGAGCAGGGCCAGACCCAGAGCAGGGCCAGACCCAGAACAGGGCTAAACCCAGAGCAGGGCCAGACCCAGAACAGGGCTAAACCCAGAACAGGGCTAAACCCAGAGCAGGGCCAGACCCAGAGCA